>NC_052472.1:20400069-20404112 GCF_009730915.1 Dioscorea cayenensis subsp. rotundata
TGAGAACCTCCATTTTAACCCCACTTCTCAACCCTCCAAATTGGGGGGTTGGGAGGGTTTTATATTTTTATATGACAAAAATACCCTTTAACTTTTGTAATAATTACATATATGCCATTTGTATTAATTCACTCTGAGCTAAGACATTTGCTTCATTTCTCAGAGCCCTAGCTATACCAGCTGCGATTTTCCCATTGTTGCAAGTCACTCCAAGCTTAGCCGGAGCTTCACCGGACCTCCGTCGGACCTTCACCGAACCAAAATCGAGGTAAGTTACTATGAGAACCCCAATCTATGTATTTAAAATGAGGGTGCTTGCTCATTGAACAATGTGTGGTTGTTTGTTGGAAAAACTTTATTTTGTTGTTTGTATGAATTCATAGATTTAAATTTATACAAAGGTGCTGGTCATTTATTTGTGTTGTTTTGTTATCTAGTGATGGTTTTTGCAAAATTTCAATATCTTGTTGAATATATATAATCTCTAGTATTGAGTAATGGGTCATTGTCTTTGGTAGGATTTTGTTTTTGCAGGCTGTGCTCATGATAATGGCATATATTTCTTTGTTTCTTATGATGTTAACACCAAATTCATTTAAGTGGTACAAATATTCCATTGAAAGATGCACTGATGCTGTTCAGATGACTTAATAAAAAATTAAGAAAATATTTAAAATTCACATACGTGTTACCTGGGTGGGAAGGAACAGCATCTGATTCAAGAATAATAAAGAATGCATTAAGTAGACCTTATCCTCTAAGAATTCCAGAAGGTATTCATAAGTATGATATAATGTTGTCCACAATTCCATATATACACTCAACATGATAATAACATTTATTTTATTGTTAGGAAAATATTATCTTGTTGATGCGGGATTTATGTTAAGAAGTGGACTTATTACACCATATAGAGGAGAGCGATATCACTTGAAGGAGTATTCAAGGAATCCACCAACAAATCCACGTGAATTATTTAATCTTCGTCATGCGTCATTGCGTTGTGCCATAGAACGAGCATTTGGTGTTCTTAAAAAGCGTTTTCCTATAGTGGGAAGTTCAACCGAGCCGCATTATGGTTTAGAAACACATAAAGAAATTATTTTTGCATGTTGTATTTTGCATAACTACCTAATGGGAGTAGATCCCGATGAGACACTAATTGCACAAGTTGATGATGAACTACGAGATGTAGCGGGAGAAGAACATCGTGCTAGTGGGGAGAATAATGAAGAAACTATTCAAGGAGAGATCATTAGGGATGCAATAGCGGTGGAGATGTGGCAAGATTATATTGAATGATGTAATTCACAATAGAGTGTCCTATTATTGTTGTATTGCTTTGTGTTTTGTTTGAGTGTTAAAAACCTTGTATTACTTTGATGTTGTTATGTGGCAAGAGCTTGCATGTGATTGAGCATTATTGGAATTGTGACACTTGTGTATTAATGGTCCTTAGTTTAGTACTTTGATGTTGTCATAGTTTACTAGACTTATTTATTGTGCATCTTATTACATGTATAGCATTTTTTTCTATTGCATTAATTTTTCCTAATGTAAATAATATATTGTGCACCATATTAATATCATAATCATTGTTATGTATTTATTTTTTGATGTAGTTAAAAAAAATGCCAAAGAGAAGAACAAGTGCAAGCACTAATGATGGAAATACCACATGCATATGGACCGTTGTGATGGACGATGCTTTGATAGATGCATATTTGCATCAACAAGCAATGGGAAACCGAGTTGGAGGAACTTTCACTACACATGCATTGGATAATATAGTGAATGAGATGAAGGGTAAATTTCCCGATAAACCAATAGACAAAGAAAAATTGCAAAATCGCATGAAAAATATAAAAAGACCATTTACACGATGCTATGACATTTTCAAAAATGGAATGAGCGGATTTGCTTGGAGTCCAACAACGGAAATGTGGAATGCCGAGCGGAGGTGTGGCAACACCTAATTGAGGTTTGTTTATTTGTTCATTATAACATATGCGTGATTATATACATGACATGCTATTGACATATTTTTTTGGATAGGTTAAACCGTAAGCCTCCGAATGGATGAACAAGAGTATTAGAAATTATGAAAAAAATTAGTTCAACTTTATGGCCAAGATAGGGGCAACCTGGACAACATGCCGAGACCGCGTCGAGATGAGAAGAAGAAGACTTCAAAATTCGGGAAATACGTCACGTAGCCCTTATTCAGTGGACACAATCAATGATATTGACTTTATGGTTTCCCAAAATGAAGTAAATTTGGAGAATTTGTGTGAGAATGAAAATATGACTTCACATGACAATGAAGTTGAAGATGAAGCTTCACCACTAGATCAACCATCACAATTTGAGGCTCCAAGTTCTTCTAGGTCCAAAAGAGTTAGAAGAAATGACAATCATGAAGATGCAGACATGTCCATAGCCCTTACGTCAATAGCTAGTGCTCTCGTTCAATCAACTAAGACAATGGAGAAAACAAATGCAACCATAGAAAGGTCCACAAATGTGCTAGAACAATGTGTTGCAAATCGGGATCCACTTAAAGATTTTGATGTATGGGATATGGTTACAAACATAGGAATACCACAATCTCTCCATACCAAGGCATATGTGTTCCTCGTCAAAGACCAAAAAATGTTAGAAAGTGTGATTAGATGCCCGGACTCACATCGCAAATCGGTGTTGTTGGAGTTAATGGGGCATCATCATGAATCACAAGACTAAAAATGGAAGGTTCGTAATTTTTTTGGATATTCATATCTTCATTTGAACACGAAAGTAATTTATTTTATATAATTTATTTGCTTAGAGTATTCTTTTTATTTATTTTTCTTTTTATGTTATTAGTACATGAATTTAATTTGTTTTTCAAATTTTTTCCAATTTATCGTAGGCGACTATGGTGAGTTACTACATCATCACAATGGTTTGTTACCCAATGTTTTTGTGATGTAAGAACTTGCTTTTTTGTTAAATGAAACAATGTTAAGTGTGGGATTATATTATATGCACTACTTTGTTAATTGTGAACAAATTTTTTTGTTAAGTGTGAATTTCATTATGTCGACTATTTTTGTTTTTTTGTGGACAAATTTATATTAAGTGTTCGTTACATTATGTCGACTATTTTTGTTAATTGTGTAAATTGTTGAATTTCTTTGTTTTTTTTATGTGAACTTTGGTGTTCATTAGACTTTGTTCATTGTGTAAATTGTTCGATTTTTTTTTTAATGTGAAATTTGGTTTGTATCAAGATTTTGTAATTGAAAAGTTTTATCATTTATTGTTATAACTTAATTGTAATAAATAAAAATATATTATTACAAATTTATGTTTGATATGTATATATTTTAACATTCAAAGGGTCTTTTTCGTAATTTTAATATATAACTTTACTTTACCTTACCTTCAAACCAAGCATAACATGGTTCATAAACCTTCATTTACTCTACCTTTGTCCCAAGCAAGATATGGTTTACAACCTCATTTACCATACATTACCATACCTTACCATACTTTATAAAACCTTTCCAAACCTTCAAACAAGCAAAGCATTATATTCCAATCAGGCACCAAGTTTCTTCCATAATCTTTTGTCTCAATCTTTGAAGTTTGAACAATAGCATCGCACTATAACATCTAGAACATGCATTTAATTGAAATGATAAATAAACTCACCAATTAAGTTACATTTGAAGTTTATAATGACAAAAAGATTTAAAATCTCTATCATAAAATTCATCTAGAAAGAAATGAGACATATACGAAGTTCTTTTTTTTTATCTTTTGTGCAAATAAGATGTAAATAAAATGTTAAACAAATTATTATTTATTACATAAAAATGTCTTTTTAAATGCTTCATGTTTTTTGTTTATTAGCTTTTGTTTTATTCCACATGTTCCTACTTATTTATATTTTTTATTTCTTACAATATAGACAAGCCTTCCCCACTCGTATATTTTTTATTTTCAGCATCAAATAAATTATATATATACAACCATTACGTCAGTGGCTATATACTTTT
>NC_052472.1:20405112-20506340 GCF_009730915.1 Dioscorea cayenensis subsp. rotundata
GATTAAACTTGCAAAGGTCAGGATACTCCTCTTAGTAAATACGATTGACATAATTTTTCCGACTAGCTAATGGAACGGCTCAAATTGGTCAATCTTTGGACTTGACCATGAAATCCCTCTAATTGGGTCATTGCTTAATAACCCAACTAGCAGCGAAACATAAATATCCGATGAAGTAGGGATCACGAAAGCATTGAATTTACGAGAGTAAATCTTCCTCGAGAGATAGATGCACTTTCCAAATTGAAGGCACCTTCTAATTTCGAAAATAAAGGCCCTTCCAGGTCTTGTTTATGGGGCGCTTCTACCGTAGAGTGGAATACACCTAGGTAGGTGACGGGGAGCTTGCCCACGACACAATTAAGAGTTTCAACGATGCTTCCTGCAAAATTCACCTATCTTGCTCAAAATACGAGACATGTTTTGAGGTGGTAGAAAAGAATGACTTCGATTAAACCAGAACACATATAACATTAGTTTCACGCTCTAAGATATTTAAGACACCAGTGGTGGAACGAGAAGGTCATCGACATAATGAAGATGCATCCTTCCATACTCTCTAAGTGGTACCCCAGATTAAAACTTTGGCTCTTACATGCATGAACCGATCTTAGAACATTTCATCACGGAGCAAAGAGTAATGGGAGGCGGATCTCCTTGCCTAAGTCCTCTCCGTTGCTCGGACATAACCATTGAGAGAACCATTGATAAAATCATAGGCTTGAGGATAGAATACCTTAGATCGGCCCACCTAAGGACACCAAAACCCCTAGGCTCGAAAGGAACTCCCGATTACTATCTCAAAGCTTTAGCGAAATCAACTTTCAAAATGTGCCACAGTGCGGCGGCTTGATCCTGAATATCAACTCTTACTCGTAGCTATATTGTCTAGGATGCATCTCCTTTCCATGAAAGCAGTTGTCGCGTTAACTATGATTCATGACTTTGCAACCTTAGTAAGGGCCAATAGCTTGAAATAATCTTTTAAAGGTGGAATTAATCAAGTTGATAGGATGATGAGTCCCTAGGGTCTCCGGGAGTTTCTACCTTGTAGGAATAAGGGGCTAAAGTCGCCATGATTAATTCTTTATAAGTTTTAACTTCCATAAAGATCCTCTTAAAAGCCTCGGAGATAGATTTCATCAAATCCTAGAATTGCCTAAAATGCAAAGGAATCGTCGACGTGCTGTGTCTACTTGAGCTCAAATACTACACATTGGGCTCCTCGCGTGAAAGTCTAACACTAAGTTGGGTCCAACTTGCTTGAAACACAATGGCTTCACAAAATCCACTTTGAATCTAGACACTCTCTTTTTGATTAAATATCTATTTGGAAATGTGTGAGCGAAAGAACACCCCATTTCACGTGGGTCCTCGATTTGAGCACCATCACTAATAAATGGAATGAAGTTCTTGTTTTTATATTTGTTTGCCACTTTTTATGAGAATTTAGTATTCTCATCTCCTTCTCTTTAACCATTGCAATTGAGATCTTTGCTTAGTTAAATCTCCTTTTGATTTGATCTCGACTTAGGTTCTCCTACGACTCCAACCATGTGCAACTTTGAAGAGGATAGACTTCTTGTTTCCTTAGCAATATCCACCTCTCCCAACTCTTGCGGTGAAGAGCCGACTTCCGAGCAATAGAACCAAAATTAAATTTCATCCACTTCCTTATGTTCCCCTTTAACGTGACAACTTTTTACTTGAGGAATAAAAGGAACCACCCCAAGGAAGAAGACTGACCACCATTGATGATTAACTATTTAAACCCATCTATAATGGTCCAAAACTCAACTCAAACATGAAGGGTCTAGGATTGGAAAGGTCTTTGCATGATCTCGGTCGAATTAGCACATAATCGGAACCTAATCTCAGTAAACTCTTTTGAATCAATTTAGGGAAGCACTCCACCCTCCCACTGCACTATTAACTAAGAAAACCATCCAATTTCACCCAAATTGGGTCGGTTTTGATCGTTGAAGTCAAAGTGAATTTTCTCTCCACGAGAGAGGAGAGGAGGTTCCCACGAATCCCAATCCTATATGAAGGCATTCGCATTACGGATATCTTCGTCGGCTGCTCGTAACTTTTATTTGCCTACGCCTTTAAGATTGCATTAAAGTCACCACGAAACTATTGAAGGAATCACAGGCGGATCCACGTGCCCTAAGCTCCTCCTAGAAACTACTTGCGAGGGCCTCACCGACGCAGCCTGCACATGGCAGTACAAATCTCTTTGAAAGCTTTTGCTTAGAGCGAACTCAATCTTCAAATTGAAATCTCCCACACTTAACACTTCTGGAATTGGGGTGTCTTGTTACAACCCACAATTATTCATACCTTGATCCTCTTGCCATGACAAAAGAAAATTGATTAGACCACATGTCCCTCTTATTTTCTATAAAATAACTCGAAGAAACACTTTCCAACTTGGACTCTTGAAGATAACACACATCGGCATAGTGAATATTTAGGAAGTCCTTAATAAAGGAAACATTTTTCTGATTTCCCTAGTCCGCTAACGTTCTAAGATATTATATTCATAACACAAATTAGAACCATGGAGACCTGAGGGAGGTCGATTGTCTCCCTTAACATGAGCGGAGGCATGTAGCTTTTTCTAAAGATTGCAAACATGATTGATACAGATCAGTAGCATCATTAGTGAAAATCGATTCCATAAGCATTTGCAATATTGAACAATTTGCGCATTAGACCAATCGAGATAAGGAAAGGTTTAACATGCGTACCTCGAACTGTCGACATGTCCCTTTCTTCTTTGTTGACCTCAAAGTTCGACCATGACCTATCTCCTTATTGAACCTAGAGGATGGTTTTCCTTACTCTTCTAGTTCCTGCACATTATCAGTAGTCACTACCTCATTCTATCTTGCAAATTCGGTAAGGCACCTTGAGGGTTCCTTTTTAAACTCGAAAAATGGAGATCATCCGAATCAAATTCAAAAGTCATGTGAAGCTTTGACTAATGACTAATCCTCAAAACGCTTTTTTCTCCCTCCCTGAAGGCTCAGCTACACCAACCGGTGTAGATACAAAATCATATACCATGGCCCAAGTACCGGCCATGAAATGCCATAAATCCATCCAGGAAAGTTCATGGGGAGGTAATGTATCTATTTTATCAAAAAGTATCATTTGATAGTTCCAAATCATCGCTCAGGCCCATTTGGTAAAATCAGTAACAAATTAACCCCCTTCTCCCCACTTAGTCTAAGATCTGGTCGAGAGTCAGCTGAGCGATTAAAGCCAAATTTTGGCCGACCTCACAGAACAACACAGGATCGTACTGGGAGTTATTATGGAAAAAGTCCACATTCCATGGCCCATTGTGTTACCCAGCTCAACAACCGACCAATGGATCCTCCTCCATTACATCCGGGATTTTGCATTCTTCTTTAATTCCGATGTATTTAGCGGCTCACCATCCTCCACTTGTGCGAATGAAGCAGTCCTCCCGACAGCCTTGGGCGCTTTTCCTCAGACACCCCTGACACACCACCTGTCATCAATTGCGAACCCAGAATGCGCGCCTTCCATGTTTAACACATTGCCTTCTCCGGGCCGCCTACAATGCTCAGGAGCATCCATTATATCTGACCTACCATGCTCGGGAGATCGGGCCTTCCATGCCCTTCAGTTCTTCTTCAGCCCTTGAGGCGACCACCGATCCGAGACACTGGTGCCCGATCGAGCGCTACTGACCTGCCACCACCACTCCACTTTCGGGGAGTAGCGCTCAACCACCATTGGAGAATCCGAAGGAAGTTTAACAGACGTCTTCATTGGGAAGCAACGCACCAACCTCCGAACAACCGTGCCTGATTTTGCCAACTGGTTTCTTTTTGCTCCCTTCCTTTCTTTTTCTTCTGCATGAGGCTCCAACCTATCGATGTCTTCAACTTCCCTTTCTCCTGCGCCGGAATGTTGATGCGTGAAGTGGCCAATCGTCTGTGCATGTCCCAGCTTCGTCTTCACCAATGTGGCTAAATATAGCAACTAACACCGATACTTCTAAATTCACCTCCTATCAGTCATGAGGATAACTTGATGTTTTCTCATGCCTAAACTGCACTCCAACTCCATTGGCAACTTAACTCCCCTCCGGCACAGGATCAAGGCCGAAATAAACTTCTTTTTGAGGATCGATGCTTGAGATAACGCTACTAGTTCTCACTGGCCAGCAGCACTTCCGCGAGTGATCTCCCAGCACCACCCATGCAATAGGAGGGTTCAGAAAAGAATCCATTGCCCTTCCTGAGGCACGACCGTTTCACCCCCCAGCTCCGCCAACCATAGCGCTAGGTTAAAGTGTAGGGCCCATCCTCAGTCTCTACCTGAAAAAGATCCCATTTTTACAAACCTCATGACCTCTTCCCTGCTCACTCCCTACTCTGTGTGATCACTCATCACCTTGGACATCTAGCTTCCAAGGGATTCCACACTATGCTTAGCTATGAGCGCAGTTGTTTCTTCCAATTGAGCTTTCCTTGGATTCTAGGACTTCTAGGGTCACTGGTGGCTGAGCTCACTGTCCTTCTTCTTTGCTGACAACAGAGGAGTTAGGAAAGTTGCTTCTTCAGTCCACTTGAAGGAAGGTTTCTTGAGAAGTCAAATCCTAAGTCCTCTGTGTCCTGTTTGATCAGAAAACCCTGGTAAAAGGTGATAGTTAGGACACTTGAACAGTTGCAGCACTTATCAAACTGATCATCTTTCAGGTTTTTCCTCAAAACCTCTTCATCTTCCCAACTATCTAAATGTTTCTCAAGGTCATCAGATTGTAGCTCCTATTGTGAGCACGAGATGGTTCGTTGAGTGTATGCACCATTTGTGAATTGCCATATGAATCCAGGAATTATGATGCGTGGTAGGGAGGTTTTCAGCATCACACTGAGCATCTTGGACTTGATTAGGATCACCAGCAAGATCAGACTGTAGAAGACCCTGATTTGATTTAACATCAGGAAAATCCACTGGTTCCTTTTACTCTCTAACTTGCAGTTAGGATAAGTAACGGTATCCTTGCAAGTATTTTGAGTCAAATTCTGATAGGACTGAGACTCATTAGAGGTAAGACAGAAAATGGGAACACTCAATTGATTAAGGTTGCTTGCTGGCCCAGCCCAACAGACGTAACTGGGCTTGGGTTCAAAACAACACTAGCTGGGCTTAACACTTGTTCAACAGGGTTCCAGATTTAGTGAGACTTTTAAACTGAGCCACTTGGCTTACAATCTGATCTAAGATTGTCACTTGAACCAGGGTTAAGTCTACCGTTTAACATCAGCATTAGCATTAGTTTGTATTGGCTGAGAAACCGAACCATTTTTAAGGATGCTCATTCACAACATCTGAGTTGAACTCCAGTTCTGTGTATCTTACTGAAGATTTTTCTCCAAAGGTGTGCAATTATAAGGCTTGATGGTACTTACAGAAAAATTTTCTCCAAAAATTTCCTCTTATTTTCAACTTTTGTTCATGAATTAACTTAGTACTCCTGCTACATAAAATCTATGGTATCTATGTAGTTGGTTGAATTTGAGAGGTGGAAACCCATTTTTTCAAAACCAGACATAAGTGGTTCTCTGTCGCCAATGGCCTACCCTATCATGGATTTATGGATTCCATAGAAAGACGACATATGTGGATGTTCAGGGCAACACATTTTCTTTTTGGGTAATCAGTGGGAAGGCTTTTCGTATTGCAGATTTAGAGGATGCTCATTGGATTGGGTAAAAAGCTTTTAATATAACAGACATCGAGATTGACTGGATAAAATGTCAATTACGGCAGAAATCATTCTTCATTTACTTACTGATCTTCCGTTTTTAATGCAGCATTACTAAGAGACAATCTGTTTTCATATTATCATCTGAAGATTACTAAATTGTTGTTGCAGGCTATGGAGTTTTCTACAAAAAACCCGAGAAGATGAGCCAAATTGTAGAACCTCAGTTGAAAAAGTCAAGCCTGATGATCTCTCTGTAGTACGCAATACAATTAGTCTTTGCATTGATCCTGAAGTATCTAATAGGACTTCCATGGAAATAATTACCGCAATGTTGGAGGATGGAATTGAGACCTCAACAGCAGCTATTTACAAGGACTCTTATCTGGCATGGGCTGAACTGGCCTTAACATCATAATAGGTACTCTTTTTCTTTTCCAAGTGCATATGCAATGTGTACACTGTTAGCTTGTTCCTTAGTTCGTGTTTTTGTTTTTGGTTTTTGATGATTCATTTTTTCTGGGAAGCATATTCATGACCATGTTGTATATGCTAAGAGATTTCACGTATACTGTGTTTACTATATTGATACAGTAATGATCGGTAAGCTTGTGTGATCATTTTGATTTTTATAGATAAGCAATGGAGGAGCATTTCTTGGTTCCCATTATTGTTATTCTTTTGACTGCAAGATAATTCCTGGACAGGTGACTTTCACCCCGGAACTGAGGAATGGACTGAGAGTGTAAAACAACAATGTACTAGCTAGTCTTACATAAAAGTAGCTCCTAAGCATGTAAGGTCTATTCAAATTGATACCACATTCCTCTAAATATCTGACAACAATTATTAATATGGTTTGCAATCGTAATAACAACGATAATTAGTTTATACAAAACTGACTTTTCTTCAAAAGTTTATAATATTTCAAAAATACACAATTAAATTCAAAGTATTCAATAGATCCGTCCATAATAGCTAATAATTTGCAATTCCATGAATGCTAGGTGGACAAGCAACCAACAACAGCAGACATTTAGGTAGACTAAACAGAGTTTTCATGTCTTTCAGAGTACATCAGTCCGTGAACACTCACAACAACAATGCGTTGTTTCACCAATGATGACATGCCCACAAAAGTGTGAACCCCATAATGTTGAAAGCACTCGAAACACACTCTTATACTCACATTATAACATTAATCACAGGAACTAATGCTCGAATATCAGTAAACAACAGTAATATCCTCAAATAACATAACATGTTATATCTTCAGACAACATATAATGATGTTCTGCACCTTGCAATATCAGATTCAATAATACTTCAATTACAAGCTTATCATTCAAATACAAAATGAATAAAGACTCATAACAAAAGCAACATAATACACTAGCATCGCTTTATTGATATAACTAGTTTGGCCAACCAACGTGTTCCTTTGGACCTGAAAATTGAGAACAACAAATTCATAACCTCGACAACCCAAACAAAACCAAATAGATATTATTTTAACCTCACAAAATTTTTAATATAATATATAAACAATCTTACTTAAATATATTTTTAGAAGAGATGATAGGACCAATGCTTTCTAAATCTTACATTATGGTGATAGCATTACATTATCCTATGTTTGGATTGAAGGAAGTTTGGACTAATGCTTCCTCATGTTTGATTGAATTAAGAAATCAAGATAGATAAGGAAATGAAAGACAACAAATTGGTCAAAATCTTGTTCCTCCTCTCCTCTTAAACTAACACAACTTGTGGAAATTATCTAGCACTAGTAAAATCATTTTATAAAGTTTCAAAAATAAATCTCATTGTTCCTAAAAATGGTTTCGTTATAGTATGAATGATGACTTATACTATTAAAGATAACAGTTCTATCATATTAATTTGAATTAGTGGAATTCATAAAATCAGCTCATACTATACTGTATATATACATCTCAACAATAGAAAAGTAAAAGCTCAGGCCTGACCTTAATTTCCCTTTGAGAAAGTTGATTTCAGTCTTTGAAAGTACAGAACCATCTTCACATATATCCAATCATATACTTTATCAATGGATTGGAATAAAGCAATTCTTATGGTTTGCTTGATAATAATGGCACCGGCGATCATCCAGAAGCCAGTAATGAATCCCATTGCAAGACCTATGTAAAGCCATAATATCTCTGTCCAATCTCCTTTTCCTTCTTCCTCATTTGCAGCTGGGGATCTGGCCTCATTAGCACATACCCTGAAAGAGGTGGTCCACAAAGACCATGATTCCAATTATAGGCTGATGGGTCAAAAAGACTGAAGTTGGGTGCCTGATGAATTTTTCCAGACAAATTGTTGTGTGATATGTTCAAATAGCCCAAGAAGTTCAAAGTAGATATGCTTGAAGGAATGGTACCAAATAATTTGTTCTCTCTGACAGATCAAGTGATTCTAGTTGTTTCATGTCACCTATGTTTTCTGGTATCCTTCCATTGAAAAGGTTGTAAGAAAGTTTCAAGAAATGCAGCCCATGTAGTTTGGTCAGCTCATCAGGCAACTCACAGGAAAGCTTGTTGTTTGATAAGTCTATGCTTGTGACTAATGATAGAAGCTTGGAATATTCCATTTGGAGGCCCTTTGCGCTTATCAAGAGAGCTTCAGAGTACGGAAAGCTATCTGTATTAACAGGCCATAGACCATCAGAAGAAAACCCCAGAGTGTAAATGGAGAGCAAAGGCAACCACTCATTGTGATTTGTGACTACCATGGCTTTGAAATCACCAAAAGAATGAGGAATACAACCTGATAGGGTTGTTGTGTGCAAGGTCCAGTATCTGAAGAGAGGAGAGTTTTGATAATTGCTCTGGAATGATACCTTTTGAATAAATTTTGATCTCAAGCGAAGCACCATTAAAGATGAAAGGTTTTTCTCCCGATCCACGTTGGTATACTACCTGAGAGTTTGTTTTCACCAACGTCGAGAATTAGCAACTTGCTGGCCTTTCTCAATGCCAAGGGGAGTTCTCCAGAGAAGCTATTGTTTCTCAAATGTAAAGAAATGAGATTGGTGAGGGACACAAGGCCATCAGGAATTTTACCTGTGAAATTGTTATTAGATAAATTAATAACTTTCAATGCTGACGCTGAATTCCAGCAGCCAGGAAGTCCTGCAGACATATTATTATTAGATACATCAAACAATTCCAAGAAAGCAAAGTTGCAGAAGAACGATGGAATGCTGCCAGTGATATGATTATCAGATAAAGCGAAAACTTGAGTGTATGTAGCAACTGCAAAGTAAGAAGGAATAGGCCCAGAGAATGAGTTGTTGCTGAGATTGATAAAAATCAAATTAGTGCTGAGCTCAGGTAATGGGCCTTCAAATCTGTTTGAACTCAAATCAACTTGATTGACAGGGTAATTTTTCAAAGAAGTTGGTAGCCTCCCCTCCAAATTGTTATTTGACAAATTGAGTACATAAGAGGACTTAAGGTCCCATAACCATGCTGGGATAGTGCCTGAAAGTCCAGTATTTGATAAGCAAAGTTCGCTCAAATTTGTCTGAGTTCTAATCCAAGCAGGAAAAACAGGGCCTACTCTGCAAGAACACATTGTGATAGTATAGCAACTAAAAGGAGGCTTCCAATTCTCACTTACATTCAATTGCAACGAGTTGTAGGACAAGTCCAAATATGCCAAGTTTACTAGATTAGCAAAATGAGATTCAGTTAAGACACCGACCAAAGAATTTGAAGAGAGATTCAATTCCTGCAGTTTAAATAATTGGCCTGTGCTAACTGGAACTGTGTCATTCAGCCTGTTGTTTCCCAATCTTAGTCTGATTAGACCATCCGTGCTTCCAGAATCAGAGCCTTTCTTGTTCTCGCTGCATTTAGACAATCTATCAACAAGATCATCAATGCCTCCACTGATAAAATTGCTAGTAAAATCTAAAATCTGTAACTTGCATAAGTTCCCCATACCTTTTGGCAATGTTCCATTGATGCCATTGCTCTGCATGCTCAAGTGCTGCAATTGGCTAAGATTTCCAAAACTATCTGGTAATCTACCACTTATTGCATTTCCAGACAAATCTAGAAACTTCAAGTGAGCAAGATTCCCTATAGTTTCAGGTAATTTGCCACTGAGATTGTTACCTCAGACGCACTGAAGTACTGCAAAAAGTGTAAGATTTCCAAAGTTCGGGCAACACTCCACTAATCATATTATAAGACAAATCAAAGTACGCTAAATTTGTAAGATTGCTCAGAGATTCCGGAATGCTTCCACTAAAAATCATTTTCCTAACAAATCAAGTCTCTCAAGCTCCCAAGATTTCCCAAGGACTCTGGCATCACTCCATCAAAATAATTACCAGACAAGCTCAAGACTCTCAAGCGACTCAAGTTACCAATTGTGACTGGTAACGCCACTACAGAGAACATTCAGAAAGATTAAGATAGAACAAGACTAGTGAGAGTTGAACAACCATTGAGGCAGAGTGATGTTCAGGTAATTCCAATAAAGATCAAGCACACGAAGAGATGAGAGGTTGAGATGATGACGCAAAGCAATATCATGAATACCACCAACTTGGGGATTAGTACGTTTGAGTTTCAAGACAAGAAGAGAAGGGAGCATATTAATGTCATGAAGCCAACCATGCACGTTAGAAAGGTCCACTCCACTCAAGTCAAGGTGATGCAAAGATGTCATTCCAGAGAGCCAGTGGAGGTCATTTGCTTTCAGATAAGGATGCGCATGAGGCGAGCTAATATAAGGTAACGCAAGCGTGATAGGTTTCCAAGGGTATGAGGAATTATTCCACTAAATTGGGCATCATAGAGGTTAAGGTACTCAAGATTGGCAAGAGAACCAATGAAGTCTGGGATGGGGGAGCTGTTGAAGTTGTTCATGCTCAAATCCAAGTGCCTTAAATGGTGAAGCTGAGTGAGAGAAGAGCTCAACTTACTTGCTGGCTGTAAAAAGTGATAAAAGGGATCAAAGGGATCAGAAGGGTGCTGTCGGAGATCAAGCTTGTTGACATGACAGGATTCATGGTTTGCAGGTCACTCCTTGCCATTTTGCAACAGTCTTGGCCATTCCAAAGAAGAGAACAAGCTTTGGTTGTTGCTATGATTAATGCCTGCTTTGATGCTGAGAAGGGCTATCCTTTCAGTTTCAATGCAGCTTGTTATACCGTGGACATAAAAAGCTGGAGGGAATGTTGAGACAACAAAGATAGCAAACAGAACAAGCAATAAGAGACGACAGGCCATGAGATCAAAGAGAAACTCTCACAAATGTCTGTGGAGAAGTGTATGAATGGGATAGAAGAAATTCATGCCTTTAATAAGTAGATTTATTAAAAGGGGCTTTTACATATATATATACCCCGACAATATTTTCATGAGAAAACAAGAATCATTGTTTATGAATATACGCGTTTTGTGAAATTGATAACTCACAAAGAAAATTACTTAGAGGTCCCCAAAAACTCTAGAATTATTCTTATATCTTCAAAATATCTATTTAATTTTAAATTTACTTTTGTTGATCCATACTATTTATTTTATTTTATTTTATTTTTTATTATTATTTTATCATATTTCTTGTCTTGGTAGGGATAGCTTATTTTAAGTTTAACATGAGCTCACTCGAAGACATATTATAATATTGGAATGTTATAATATTGGAATGTTAGAGGTCTAGGAATGTTAGAGGCCTAGGAATGCCTTCAAAACGATTCCTAGTGAAAGATTTTTTATTATCTCACCATTCTTACATTTGTTGTATCCAAGAATCTAAGCTTAGTCTGGTTGATCCTTCCATCTGGCGTTTAGTTGGGGATCCCGTTTAAGCCATTTTGCCTATACCCCTGCCTTAGGTTCCGCCGGGGGTATGATTGTTGGTTGGAACAACAATGTAGTGGAGGGACTCATGATTCATCAAGGCACTTTTTGCCTTTCAATTGAATTTAAAAATAGAGCAAATAACTTTCGTTGGGTTTGTACCACTGTGTATGGACCAAATGCACGTCATCTCAAACTTGACTTTTGGCAGGAGATCAAAAAGCGTAAACACGGAGGCAGGTGTACCCTGGGTCATCTGCGGTGATTTTAACTCAATCTTCTCCCCCACGGATAAGTCGGCGGTTCCCAAATCTTGAGGTCATTAGACAAGCTCAATCTTTATTAAGGGATCGGCTTTTATTAAAACCTCCCTCGTTTGGTAAAAAATTTACTTGGACTAATGGTCAAGCAAACCCAATTTGGGTTAACGTGGATCGTTACCTCATCAACCATGCTTGGCTCAATCTTTTCCCTAAAACCATTCAGAATTGTCTTCCTAGATTCGGCTCTGACCACGTCCCCATTAGACTAGAATTAGGTGTTCATTTCCCCATCCCTCGTATTTTTCGTTTTGAAAAAACTTTGTGCCTGGTGGAACATTTCCCTTAGCTTATTATGGAGTGGTGGTCTACTCCTCATTTTCATGGATGTGGGGCCTTCATCCTATCTAAAAAGATCTCTAATATCAAAAAGCATCTCAAGCACTGGGCTAAATTTGAGTTTGGGTCGATCAAGTTAAAAAAGTTGGAGTTACTTCATGAACTTGATTTGCTAAATCACTGTAAGATGATTCGCTCTCTTACTGAAGGGGAAGCTGCTAAAGACTCTTCCTTGAGGAATAAGCTCTATCAGATTCTCAAACAAGAAGAGATATACTAGAAACAGAGGGCTAGAATAGATTGGCTCAAGGAGGGTGATGAAAACACTAGTTACTTCCATGCGATAAACAATGGACGTCGCAACAAAAATCTCATCCCTTGGATTCTGCATAATAACAGTAGGGTTGATGACACGAAGAGGATAGGTGATATCTTTGCCTCTTATTACAAGGACCTATGTGGCTCCTCTCAAAATTTCCATGTTCAAATTAATTGGTCAAATCTACTTGGCGGCAAATCGCATGATGACCTAGCAACCCTAGACGCCCCATTTACGCATGAGGAAATCAAGAGGGCGGTCTTTGAAATGAAACCTGACAAAGCTCCTGGACTGGATGGTCTACCAATTCTCTTTTACCAAAAATTCTGGGAAACTATCAAGAATGACATTTATCAACTCTGTGATGATTTTTACTGGGGACGAGCCAACCTAGAGAAAATTAATTGGGCAAACATTGCCCTTATTCCAAAAATTCAAGCTCCGAAGATCCCTCCCATTTTCGTCCTATAAGTTTGATCAACTCGTCCCTGGAGATTATCTCAAAAATTCTGGCCAACAGATTGAGAGCCAAAATCGACTTTCTTGTTGTTATGACTCAATCAACATTCATTAGGGGACTTTGTATCATTGATAACATTATCACGGCTCAAGAACTCATTCACTACATGCAGAAACGCCATCTATCGGGGCTAATTCTAAAAGTTGATTTCGCTAAAGACTTTGACACTGTGGATTGGTGATTTATACTCAAACTCTTAAAAGCTAGGGGTTTCAGTGAGAAATGGATTGGATGGATTAATCCCATCCTCATTTCTTCCAAGGAGAAATTTCTTATTAATGGAAGCCAAAGTGGTTACGTCAAATATCGTAAGGGGCTCAGACAAGGGGACCCACTTTCCCCTTTACTTTTTGTTCTTGTGGTTGACGTTCTTAGCACCATGTTTAATAATGCTCTTAGCTCTGGAATTCTCCATGGTGTTGCAATTGGTAGCTCTGGTGTCAAAATGTGTCATTTACAATTTGCTGATGACCTACTGATCCTTAGCATTGGTGGAGGAGAAGACCTAAGAATTATCAAACTTATTCTCTACATCTTTGAAGGTCTCTCAGGTTTAAAGGTTAACTCAGATAAAACTTGCTTATATGCCTCTCAAAGAAACTTTGAACCCCCTAGCTCCCTCACAAGGGACGATTCATTATAGATCGGGGCTCCTCTGAGTCACTTATTTGGGAATTCCTATCTCGGGGATGAGACCTAGAAAGGCGGGGTCGGGATATCTTCCTTAACAAAATTCATTCACGACTTGCTTCCTGGAAATCGAAGTTGCTTTCCTTAGGTGGCAGGCTCACGCTAGTTAACTCGATTAATGCTGCTATCCCCACTTCTTTGGATGTCCATCTTTAGACTCCCTTGTTGGGTTATAAAAGAACATTGATAAAAATTAGGAGGGACTTCCTTTGGTGGGGGCTCTGAGGACCCGACAAAGCAAAATTAAATTGGCCAGTGGAAGAGAATTTATAGAGCAAAAGGAGCAAGGGGTTGGGGAATCATAAACACCAGTAAACTTTTCAATAGTGCTTTTATTGGGAAAAATCTTTGGTGGAAGATCATTTCTTGCACTCATTGAGTGCTGATGAGGTTATCATCAAAGAGAATTATTTTAAAAGGGTCCCCTTGTGGAACTTGTTCCATAAGCAGTGTGGTAGGTGATCCTTCTTTTGGAATGGCATCCTCCACATTTTGCACACATTCAGAAAAAATCTCATCTCAATCATTAAAAATGGTGCTTCTACCCTCTTTTGGCTGGATAATTGGGTTTATGGGCGTTTGCCGGCAGACATTTGGCCTCATCTGTTTAGTTCTGCTCATTACAAGGAGGAAACGGTCAGAGATTATGCAAGTCAAATAACTGTTTTCCCATCCAACGATTTTTCGACGATGAATTCCTTACTACATGAATTAAATTTGCTTCACTCGTCAAAAATTGATGAAAAGCGTTGGAAACTTACGGCAAATGGCAAGTTCTTAGTCAAAACCTTCTATAACTTCTTAAATGATGGGGGGTTGCGATGTCACTGGACCCCTTCTATCCTTAAAGGAAGTTGCCCTAAAAAGATTAATCGCTTTAATTGGTTGGCTTGGGATAACAAGATTCGACTTTGGAAGACCTAGCTTTTATCTTGAGATGCAATCTTTTTGCACTCTCCTACTTGTGTGATGTGTCATGCTCGATGTTGAAACCGGACCACCTCCTAATCCTTTGTCCGATGGCATCACATATCCTGGACTTACTTTGGGAACCTTTTTGGATCCCGTCGAGACCCTTCTCCCCTCAAGGATCTCTGGGGAGATTGGAGGAGAACTGTGTCAAAACCTTTGCTTATCTTCTGGGATTTACTTCTTAGGGCTATTAATTGGAGCATTTGGCTCGAAAGAAATGCACGCATTTTTACGACTCAAAAAGCAAAAGCTAGAAGAGCGATGTCTAAGGTCAAGAAAAGTCTTGAGTTCCTTTACGCCAGAGATGCAGAGTTGGAGGACTCGATTGGGAGCCCCTCCACCACAGGGCGATTTAGGGCATTTTTGTTTGTTTTTCCCCCTAAGCGGTGCTTCCCTTAGGGGCTTTTTCTTTCTATTATTTTCTCTTGTTCTCGAGTCTTCCCACTCGGTGGATGTTTTGTTGAGTTGTGGCTCCTTTTTCTTCTTTATCTGTTATGTACTGTTTTTCTTATTTTCTGATGAATGTGGTTTATCCACTTTTTCAATATTGAGTTAAACCATTTCATTCACAATAAATTCAATGATACAAGCATGTCTACCATCTAGAAAAATACTTCAAGTAGGTGTGTAGCTAATTTCCATGGGCTTGACTATAGCTATAAGGTGTAAGGTCCAATAATTGATTATTTGACTTCACTCAACCAACTTGATTAATAAGAGCTAGTGCATATGAACTTTCCAAGAAATTTTTCGAGACGAAGTATAAGTGCTCATCAAAGTAACAATAGATTAAAGTCATCAAGGACATTTAAATTATTTCTTATTTGAATTTTTAAAAACATCCAGTTATTGTCTTTAAACTATATGTATTTGTTTTTTTTTTTTTAGTTTTTCATTTAATATAAACTCACATAAATGTTTCTTCTTGGTAGAAATAAAAAGCTAAACAAATAAATTTATCTAATTCAAGAATTAAAAAACAGTATATTCTATTGTTTTCTTAGTTTAAGAAGAAAAACAATAATTACTGAAATTTAAATTCCACTCTTAGCTTTAAATCTAAATTAATTTGAGGCAAAAGCATACCATTAAGCAAACTTTTACTCAAAAATGACTAAATAGATAAATTTAATTAAAATTAATATAATAACTGTCACTTAAAATAAACTTTACTTACGGAAATACTCAGGTAACTTGAGTTAAAACGAAAGCACATGAAGATGTATTTTACTAAATTTATAGCTGCTTGTTAACTTATTTTATGGTTGCCTAGTGTAGATTTTTTTTTAAGAAATAAGATTTCTTGATAAAATAAAATAAAATCTTCATGGCCCAATGTATCATAAATAGCACATAGTGACACAATAATTTATTTATTTATTTTACACTAGCCAACAAGCACCCTTATTTGAGGTTTAAGTCAAGGATGGGTATAGATGTGGAGCGCACTGGCAAGTTCAATAATACCTTGCCCTCGTCTTACGAAGGTTTTAATTTCAGGACCCCTCTAAAATGAGAGCCTTACTCAAGGAGCTCAGTACCAATAGCTCAAGCAACCGTTGGTACATCAAAATTTTTCCCCACACAAAACATGCCAATAATATCCTTAACACCTTTTGGTAAGCACTTTGCTAGTTTTCTTAAAAGCTAGGAGAAGTTTAAATAATTTTTTCGCCAAAAGATAAAATATTTTGTTTGATTAAAATAACTGGTGAGAAAATTTTACTACCTCGACATCTCATGTGATAATAAGATATTAAATTAATGGCTTAGATTCATTTTTATTTCCAATACATTTAGTGCAGAGAGAAATCACTCCCGCTAGTAGTCTCTAAACTTTTATTTTATTTTATTTTATTTTATTTTGACAAAAAGGATAAATTTTTGTTAGTCAAGAGACTTGAGTGGAGTTAATATTTTATACACACTTACCTTAAGTTAATAATGCTTGTATAAGTAGTACTCCAAACTTTCACGGAGTTAATACCTCTACAGATTTGCTCTTACTTCTCGTTCTTTAAAAGGATCTAGGTTAGTGCTGCTCACCATCTAAATTGGAGTGGCTTTGGCCTCTAAAATTTTAGTCATTATTTGCTTTGGTCCCAAAAAAAAATTATTCATTTCAACTGTTAATTAAAAAAATTTGTTTCTTTTCATCTTCAGACTATGCAATTTTTTTTTTTCATTTTGTTATCTAATTTTGCAACTAATGTTATTGCACATATGCCACTTTTACATTAGCGCATATATTAAACAGAGGAGTCAAAAGGAATGGAGTCATATAGTTTCAAACTATTAATGGCCAAGACTCTTAATTTTTTATTCTATTTTTATTTTGCTAAGAGTGGAAGAAATTATAAAATGTATTCAGCTTCCACACTTTAAAGATGTCGCAGCAACTATGGGCTCTCATTTTTTTTGCTTGCATAATATTATTAAATTGATTTGTTTGCTCAATCAACAATTACTGTTGCTTTCAATGCTATTTTTTGAACAAATAAACGACAAGCACTCATCATTTAAGAGAAGTTAAAGATGTGCAGACGTATAAAGTTAATTCCT
Organism: Dioscorea cayenensis subsp. rotundata; assembly: GCF_009730915.1. Taxonomy (NCBI): domain Eukaryota; kingdom Viridiplantae; phylum Streptophyta; class Magnoliopsida; order Dioscoreales; family Dioscoreaceae; genus Dioscorea; species Dioscorea cayenensis. The sequence continues at coordinate 20,422,367 of NC_052472.1, forward strand.
TAACGCATTTGTGCCATCACTTTGCTTAGACTTTTGGGTTTGATCTGGGTTTTTCCCAAAATAAGCATGTGAGAGACTGGCCAACCTACAGTACTGGCCGGTTACGGGTTGGCGGTTTGGCCTGCCAGGTCACTTGACACGGTGATTATGGTCGGGCCGGGTCAAAAGACGGCCTGTGGCCCCTCTATTCACCGTCCTCCTGCCCGGTATGCAATTTCTCTTTCTTTTACCTGTTCTCAAGAGTTCCATGCCTTCTTTGCTACTGTTCACTCCCATTTTGAGCCACAATCTTATTGTGAGGCTGTGAGTCATCCCTATTAGCGTGACCTATGACCCGAGGAACTTAATGCCCTCCAGTGCATGCATACATGGGGAGCTTGTTCCACTTCCTTTTGGTATTACACCTATCACGCATGGTGGGTCTATTGGATCAAGACCTGAGCTGATGGTATTATTGAGCGTCACAAGGCTCGCCTTGTTATTTGTGGTTTCACTTAGTAGTATGGCATTGACTATAAGGAGACATTTGCTCCTATGGCCAAGTTGACTACAGTTCATCTTTTTTTCGCTATTGCAGTTGCTTGTCACTAGCCACTTCATCAGTTAGATGTAACCAATGCCTTCTTTCATGGAGATCCTTCGGAGAATGTTTATATGGCTCCTCCTCCTGGTTTCTCTTATCCTTCTGAGCATGTATGTCATCTTCGTCGGGCTATTTATAGACTCAAGCAGGCTCCTCGCGCCTGGTTTGAGTATTTTCACAATGTGAATCTTGCTCTTAGTTTTACCGAGAGCTCTCATAATTATGTCCTCTTCACTCGACAGACTACTCGAGGTCTCAATATTCTTCTTCTTTATGTTAACAATATGGTCATTTCTGGTGATGATGTTGATACTATACTTTCTCTAAAACAACGGTTACACATCGAGTTTCAGATGAAAGACCTGGACCTCTTTGTTACTTTTTGGGTCTTGAGGTCGCTTATTCTAGTCGAGGTTACTTGGTATCTCAACAGAAGTACATTTTTTATATTTTTCGACGAGCTGACATTATTGATCTCCACACTGTCTCCCCTCCTATTGAGTTGTATCATCCTCTCTCCTCTTCTGATGGTGAGCTGTTGACTGATCCTACTCGCTATCAAGCACTTGTGGGTGCTTTTGTTAATTTGACCATCACCCAGCCCGATATTGCATATGCTATTTGCATCCTTAGCCAGTTTGTCAGTGCTCCCCGATCTACTCGTTATGTTGCACTTATACATGTTCTTTGATACCTCCGTGACACTATCACTCGTCACTACTTTTTTTTGCCACGTCCTCACTTGAGTTGTGTGCATATTGTGATGCTAATTGGGCAAGTGATGCTACTGATCAGAGATCTTCTATGGGTTTCTGCATTTTCTTTGGAGACTCACTTATCTCTTAGAAAAGCAAGAAACAATCCATTGTTGATCTATCCACTGCTAAGGCTGAGTATGGTGCTATGTCCTCCACAGCAAAAAAAGGTTCTTTGGTTGCGTCATATTTTGATGGACTTTGGTGTCTCCACATTTGCCCCCATTCCTATCTGATGATAACCAGAGTGCCATCAAAATTGTTGCAAATCCTGTGTTTCATAAGTGCACTAAGCATCTTGAGATCTCTCTTCACTTTGTTAGTCATCATTATCTTGCTGGCAATATTCTTCTTCTGTATGTTGCCTCTTTACAGTTGCTTGCTAGTTTTTCACTAAAGCACATACTATAGCTCGATTTCAGTTTTTAATTGACAAACTCTCAGTTTATGACCCATCGTGAGTTTGAGGGGCGTTTAAGAGTAATATACCTTTATGTATAATGTATATGTATATAAATAAATTGTATCTTTCTATTTATACATACTTTTACACAATCATGTATATATATATTGGGTTGTTACCCTAATAAGAATATAGAGCTTCTTCTCACATTATCTTACAATAGTAAACTCCTAAATTCTTTCGACTGTGGCTATCACTTTCTATTTTATTTATTTATTTATTTTTGTTGAAGTCATTAAATATAACATATGAGAGCAATGATAGAAATATATTGTTAAAGTTCAACCTAAACCAATTATGATTTAAATTGGTTTTATAACCGACTACCAAATATCTGCATGAAATTTTTATAATGTAGTCAAATTCCTTAATTTAATTTGACAAAGTATGGACATGCCATGCACCCAACTATCCTTGCATCCATTCCATTTAGAACTCAAATTCTCAAACATAAAAAGAGATTCAAGTGCTGTGAATAGTGCCATGACAGGAGATCTATAGTACAAAGATGTAAACACTCAAATTCCCAAATCTTGATCTCTCTGATTTAACAATTCAGATTTCTCCTAGGATTTTATAAATTGAGAGAAAGACTGGCTTTATAGAAAGAAGAGAGAGTGAAAAATAGGAGAGAAAAGAAGAGAAACCCCTAGAGATCTCATCTGGTTACGGTGATATCCTTATTGGTTTGAAGTAGGGGTGTCAAACGTGTCGGGTTGGGTTTAATGGTTACAGGTTAAACGGGTGACGGGTGACAAACATGCAAACCCATACATGACATGTTTAATAAAAGGGTAAAAAATCAGAACACGAACATGGACCGTTTATAAACGGGTAACATGACATGACTCATTTAACAAGTCTAATATTTTTAAACAAGTTGGGATGGGTTGGGTTTGGGTCTGGTCGACAAGTTAAACTGTTTAACCCATTTAATTGTTTACCACCCATTTAACACGATAAGTCACCTAATTAACCATTTATCTATTTATTTGAAAATATTATATAATTTTATAAAACTAACAAAGTAACACAAATAAGTGTGATATTTAAAGATATCATCCCACACGGCACACACCATATTATAAAGTAAAAACTTCAATCCAAAATATCCAAATTCCACCAACAAACAACCATATTACAAATCATAAATACAATCCGAAATAACAATCATATTACAAACCAAAATCTCAAATAACCACAAATTCCAGTGAAAGATATCAAATCTCCACCTCCACGACAACGAGCAGATTCAACAATCAAATTCTCATGCCCTACTAATTAAAATGAAATATTATATAACATTAATAATTAAATAGGCTCATAACTAAATAAGTATCAAAAACTTGGCATTACCTCTCTTTAGTCATGAACAATTATAGAATTAGAAGTTAGAACATTGAGTAGATATAGTTTAATTAGACTTCATATTTTGATCGAAAACATCTTCATCTATTTCCCCTTCCGAATCATCACCAAAATCAGCTATCACTAAGCATAGCAAAACATAAATGAATCAATGATCACATAAATTAGTATAATGAGAAAAATAATACTAGTAAAATGGAATCAAACTTACTGCTTTTCCCATGAATCCAATCTCTAGTACAAATCAAAGCTTGGACAATTTCTGGCAAAAGTGAACTGTGATATTTATTCAAAACTCTACCACCAGTACTAAATGCAAATTTAAATGCAGCTATAGAAATAGGAATTGTCATCACATCACAAGCCAACCGAGACAATATAGGATGCCGAAACTGCTCTTCTTTCCAAAAGATTAGAATATCCAAGTCTTTCTTTTGATCAAGCCTTTTTTTTATTAAAATACAACTACAACTCAGTCACTCGAGAAACAGGAGAATCTTCTTCTTCACGTTTATCAAAATCCTATATTTTATACAAAATAATTATGAATATACAATAAACTATCTTGATCACATTCAATTCAAACAAACTAAATTATATTTTACCTGAAAAAGGCTTTCAGAATCATCAAGACCTTGAGTCTCGCTAACTTGTTTCTCAATACTTGAAGTACTAGGAACAACATGTAACAAGTTGGCAAAGTACAATTCAAAGAGCTCAAATAAAGTATCTTGAACACACTTGAACTCATAAGAATCACCACCATAAAATTTTGTATAAGCCCAATCGACAAACTGAATCTTATACCGAGGATCTAAGATGATGGCAATTGAAAGAATCACACTATACTTTAACCAATACTTGTCAAACTTGGCATACATATGACTTCCCATTATCCTCATAAAACTATCATTATCTGTCAATGCCTCCTTCAAAGTATGTTGAACTAGGAACACTTGGGGAAAATACAAATTAGCTGTGGGATATGTTGTGCCGATAGAATAAACAAAGTGAAATTTTTATGAAACACCCTCATTAAATTAGAAACCTTCTCTACTTTGCTCCATTATTCTTCAGAAGGACAATGTCTATAATTAGAATCACTCAATTATAAATGAATAAATGCATGATGATAAAAATGTGCACTGTCAAGCATAATATAAGTTGAGTTCCACCTAGTTGGAACATCTCCTCGCAAACCTTTATTACTCTCCAATGAAACTTGAGCAACACAATCCATGAACTTCTTTTTCCTTCCCGATGAACCTGTAACATATTTGATGCTTTCTTGAATTTTTATCACTGATTCATCAATTTCTTTAAGTCCATCTTGGACTATCAAATTAAGAATATGTGCACAACACCAAACATGGAAGAACTCACCATCCCTCAAGAGAGCATTTTTAAGGTTAAGTTGACTCTTCAACAACTCAACAAAACAATAATTACTAGAAGCATTATCCAAAGTCAAAGAAAATAATTTCCTTTCAATTCAACAATCAGTCAAAAATATATAAATTTTCTCAGACAGGGCAATAGCAGTATGGGGAAGGGGCATGAGACAAAAGTTTAAAAAAAATTTCTGTAACTTCCAATCTAGATCAACATAATGGGCTGTGAGAGAAATATACCCATTAGTTGATATAGAAGTCCACAAATCAGATGTCAAACAAATTCTTCCAGGAAGGGAATCTAACACAATTTTAAGTTTATCATTCTCTCTCTTATACATTTTTAACACATTTGACTTTGCAGTATTTCTCGAAGGCATCTTGATATTCTCATAAGCATACTTGAACATTGCTCTAATACCGTCATATTGGACAAATCGAAATGGTAAATCATGCTCAAGTATTGCCTCAACCGCTAACTCATGAAATTTTTCAGGATCAAATTTTGTGGATCGCACTAACATAGATCCTTGACCTTGACTTAGAAGTAATAGTCCAATATCCCCGGTGTCTTTTTTCACACATTTTTCCATGTGAGTATGCATGTTACCAGTTCCATGACTAGAATCACATATATATTTGATACCACAAATATTACATGTAGCACGTTTCTTGCCGTTTGGATATTTTTTATTTAATTCTGTAAAATATTTCCATACTATTGAAGTCTTTTGTCGTTTATGATTAGATTTACCTTTTTTTCGTAGTTGTACCAGTTGATGTATGTGTTGTTGGAGTTGCAACTACATTAGATTCATGCCCGACTTGATCTCCTTCATTAGTAATTATAATATTGTGTTTGGAAGAATCCATCTGTTTAAGACAAAAAATTTCAGATATTTTCAAAGAATTGCTCACCAGAGTTGAGCTTTTCCCACTCAGAGCAAATAATGAAGGATGATGACCCATGTTAGATCTAAGACATAGAGTAGAAAACGACAACCTGACCTATAAATACACAATGATTTGCTAGATATAAGATATTGACTTAAAAACGACAATACCAAGGTTATTTCATCCAGCAAAAACAGAAAAAATATAAATATAGATTTCATTTTCACCATCCAGAAAAAGATAGCTTTCATTTTCATAAATATAAATACAAAAAAAAAATATAGATTTTATAAATATAAATACAGAAAAAAATATAAATATAGATTTCATTTTCATCCAACATCCAACAATAATATCATTGTTAAATACCAAGATTTGCGAGAGAGAAGCGAACAACTCAACGATGGCGGAGGCGAGGAGCTCTCACAAGATTTGCTCCGGATAACTCAAATCTAACATAGATCTGCTCAGAGATTTACAGATTTGAGTTACGATCGCAGATGGCAACAACTGTACGAGTTAATGATGGCGGAACTAGAGGTGAACAACTCCAGTTCTCGAGTAAGAGAGAGAGAGAGAGAGGAGAACCCGTTCAGTTCAACAGTCTCCTTCTAGGGTTAAGAAAAGATTACTTTATATATTTTCTATTGGCTTTTTATTAAAAACAAAATTTTTATTTTTACAAAATTATTATTTTTATTAATTTTATTTAAGCGGGTTGTAAGCGGGTTAGCATGTCTCACCCGAACACTGACCCGCTTATTTAAACTTATGTTAAACAAGTGGACCCGTTTACCATGCGAACCTGTTAAGGTCTCACCCAAAACCAGTTTAATCAACGGTTAATCATGTTTGTTAATCGTGTCGTGTTGGATTTTGACAGGCCTTGTTTGAAGTGAGGGAAGATTATGAGATTTTTGTAATCCTCTCTTGTGGCTTTGTTTGAGCTATTGTTTTCTCTTTGCTAGGCTTGTAATCCCCCAAGATACATTGAAGCTTTGTTTTTCCCGTAGAAGTAGGTTTGTTTTGGGCAAACCTTGTGATGCACAGAGGAAAATTCACAGGAAAATTAAAGGAAAATGGACAAGTTCACACCAAGAAAACAAAGAAAAGAACTCTCATTAACTTCTCCAATTTAATTCCACAACCCTTCATTGTTTCATTACAAGCCTTTATAAAGATAGATGAAGGGTTCAGATTACATCTCATGGGTGGGGCCATAACTAAAAGGAAATCCTACGGCTATTATTAAAACATCAACTCACAACACTCAAACTTAACTAATTCTCAGAGCCCAATTGATCCACATGTCCTTCCATGGTTGGCCAACCTCTTCTCTTCAACTGGCATTTGAAAACCAATGAACTCCCTCCACTCAACTTCAGAACAAACCCCACTCTAATTTCTTCTTCACAGCAACACACTGCAACTCACCCTCAATCCCTTCTCATGAACAAAGCTCCAAACCAATCTATCAGCCCGAAGGGCTCCACACAGAAAAACACACCCTGACAAACTCCACATATCACCTTGTTAAAATTTTTTTATGTCACTCCTTTGATTGTTTGTGTGTTTGTATACCTCTTTTGATTGCCTTTCCCCTGAGATACTTGGTTATGTGCCATTGTGACATTGCAAATCAAGTGTTTGATGAATTGCTGCACCCGCACCGGCACTTTCCCCTGAGCAAAAAAGGCTATTCAAACTAAATAGTTAAATTTTATCTAAAAATAACGCATAATAAGCACACTGATCTGGAACTTTTTAGTTGCTGTCAAAAATAGAAGAGTTAAACAGCTGAAAAAGGACACATGTTCCGGCATCAAACAATAGCACTAAATTATAAACAGACATTCTACTGGCACCTACCCAGTAAACTCGATTTTACAGTTTGCAAGGCCTTCAACTGCAAAATGAGTTACAACGAACTAAAAAGGAGAAACAAAGTTTAAAACGAAAGATGAAATGAAGAGCAGACGTCTTCAAGCCAGCGGGGTCGGTCACGCCCTTGAGCGAAGAGGGATAGAGAAGGGTTGGCACTCCCAAAGTGCGCGAGGCCTTCAACTTCACACATGGTGTTATCATCATTAAGATCACCAGCAGTAAATAGCCTGGTCTGTCTGTGGAGATGTCTGCTTTAATTATCTCTGTCCCAAGCTCTTGCTCTATCTGTTGCCTGCATAAGCACCCATCTCCAATAATTTAATGCAGAAAAGAAAGAAGAAGAAAATATTTTTGAGCAAGCACTGTTATAACTATATGTAATTGATTCATTGCTTTCTCTTACTTATGCAGTTGCAGAGGTTGCCAAAGATTTTCTTTCTAACATAATATTGTCATGCAGAGTTCTGAGTGATAATTTGTTCCTAGGATAAAGAAATCAGCTTGTTGAAAAACCTCACAGTGTTGGATTTGAGCTCGAATTGATTCTCAGGTGCGATTCCTGCTGAGATTGGAGATTTGACCAATGTTACAAAAATGTAGGTGAAAAAATGCTCCTTAGACTTAATTTTGCTTTTATCAACGTGGCTTTTTTTTTTAAAAAGGTTTACTCTGATGTGATTCTGAAAACTTGTTTCTGTAGAGATTTGCATTTTTAATGGGTTGACTGGTGGTATACTATATTAAAAAAAGCTGGAATCTTGCAAACCTTTGCTGAGCTTCTGAATAATTTATTTATTTATTTTATCTTAATTTGTTGCTGAATGAAGGCCACACTACAATTGATATTCTTTCAATTCAATCTTGTATTGGATCTTGGAGTTGAAAAATCATGATTGCATTAATAGAAGAACACGGACAAGAGTAGTGTTGTTATTCTATTGGTTGTGATGATTTATGATGAGGAATAATCCTTTTCTATGTTGATACTGACTTGGGATAACTATGAGTATGAATTGATATGGTTTAATTGAATCCAGTGTTAGTACATGATGAATTCTGAAACAGATGATACCACATCAATGTTAGAACATATTGATGCTTTTAATCTGTTTGTAGACCATATTTATCTGTTTCAGCTTTACTTTTTGATATACATTTTTTCATACTGTCTTCATTTCTGTGGAAACCTCCCTCCTACGATAATCTGACTGGTTCATGTGGGCTAACTTCATTGAAATTTGCTGATTTTTCATACAACTTTTTCATTGGGAAGATACCTCCTTAGTTCTTGTTTTGTTGCTGTTTTTGGTGATTATTTTTCTGGGAAGCATATTCATGACCATGTTGTTGTCACATATAGTGACCCACCACCCTAACTTCCCATAACCGCAGCTAGAGGAAGGACTGGCCAGGATATATAAAGCAGTGGAGATCGGGCTCCATGCTGCGATGTGGGACTACTGACTGAGCCCATCGCGTCCCCAACACCCTCCCCGGGCTCCACAGAATACTGGGACCCAAGATCCCAATCACACTGGCCGATCTAACAGAGATTGGATACCATGTTAATATAGGGACCACCACCCTAACTTCTCTATAACCGCAGCTAGAGGAAGGATGCTCAGGATATATAAGCCAGTGGAGATCGGGCCTCTATGCGCGATGTGGACATGGACTGAAAGCATGACGTCTCCCAACAGTTGTATATGCTAAGAGATTTCATACCCTGTTTTACTATATCAATACGGTAATGATTAATAATCATTGTGAGCATTTTGATTTTTATAGAAAAGCAACAGAGAAACATTTCCTAATTCCCATTATTCTCATTCTCTTCACTACAAGACATTTGACTTTCACTCCCGAACCAGGAAATGGACTCGGGCGTGAAAAAACAATGTACTGCACTTACATAAAACTACCCCCCAAACATGTACGATCTATTCAAACCGATACCGCATTCCTCTAAATATCTGACAACAATCATTAAAATAGGTTTCAAGTGTAATGACAACAGTAATTAGTTTATACAAAACTGACTTTTCTTCAAAAGTGTATAATATGATATTTCAAAATGCACAATTACATTCAAAGTATTCAATATATCTGTTCATAATGGCTCATAATTTTCAATTTCATGCATGCTGGGTTGATAAGCAACCAATGCTAGCCATTTAGGTAGACAAAATAAGTTTGCGTGGTTTTCATGTCTTTCAAGTAGATCGATTATGAACACTCACAACAATAGTGCCGTATATGACAAATGGCGACATGCCCACAAATTGTGAACCCCTTTGAATGCACTCGAAATACAGTATAATATCAATCACAGGAACTAATACTTGAATATCAGTAAAATAACATAACATGTTATATCTCCAAATTACATATAATTAATGATCTTCAGCACATTGCAATTTTAGATCCTATAATAATTCGAATTACAAACTCATAATTCAAATGCAAAATGAACAAGAAACTCATAACAAAAGAAACATAATATACAAACATTGCTTTTATTGATATAACTTGTTAGGTCACACAACTTGCTACTTTGGACCTGAAAAATTGAGAACAACAAATTCATAACCTCAACAATACAACAAAAAATCAAATAGATATTATTTTAACCATGAAATTTTTAATATAATATACAAAACAAACAATCTTGAAATATATTTTCAGAAAAGATGATAGGACCAATGCTTTCTAAAGCTTACATTATGGTGATATCATTTCATTAGCCTGTGCTTGGATTGAAGGAGGTTAGTGCTAATGCTTTCTGGTATTTGATTGAATTAAGAAATCAAGATAGATAGGCAAATGAAAGACAACATGTTGGTCAAAATCTTGTTCCTCCTCTCCTCTTAAACTAAGCACAATTTGTAGAAATTATCTAGCACTAGTAAATCATTTTATAAAGAATGGAATATAAATCTCATGGTCTCCAAAAATGATTTTGTTATGGTGTGTGCAATGACTTATATTATTGAAGATAAGAGTTCTGTCATATTAATTTTATATAATTACTGGAGGCCATAAAATCAGCTCATAGTACATTATATAAATACACCTTAGCAATGGAAGAGTAAAAGCTCAGGCCTGACCTTAGTTCTTCCTTGAGGAAGTTGATTTGAGTCTCCGAGAGCACATAACCATCTTAACATACAGCCAATCATATACTTTGTCAATGGATCGGAAACAGGCAATTCTTATTGTTTTCTTCATAATAATGGTACCGATGATCATCCAGAAGCCAGTTATGAATCCCATTGCAAGACCTATGTAAAGCCATAACACCTCAGACCAATCTCCTTTTCCTTCTTCCTCGTTAGCACCTTGGGAATAATGTGTCTTATTAGCACAATCCTGAAGAGGTGATCCACAGAGATCATGATTCCAGTTATAGACTGATGGATTGAAAGTCTGAAGTTGGCCTCCTGATGGAATTTTTCCTGACAAATTGTTGTGGGATAGGTTCAAATAGCTCAAGAAATTCAAAGTAGACATGCCTGAAGGAATGGTACCAAATAAATCGTTCTCTGATAGATCAAGTGATTCCAGCTGTTGCAAGTCACTAATGCTTTCTGGTATCTTTCCATTGAAATGGTTGCGAGAAAGATTCAAGAAATACAGTCCATACAGTTTGGTCAATTCCTCAGGCAAGTCACAAGAAAGCTTATTGCTTGATAAGTCTATGCTTGTGACTAATGGTAGAACCTTGGTGTATTGCATTTGGAGGCCCTTTGTGCTTATCAAGAGAGATTCTGAGTACGGAAAGCTATCTATACGACTGCCCCTTACAGAATAAGTAACAGTAGGTAGCATACCGCCAATAGAAAGCGTGGACCACAATTTATTGTGATTTGCAACTACCATGGCTTTGAAATCACCAAAAGAATGAGGAATGCAACTTGAAAGGTTGTTGTGTGCAAGGTCCAGGATCTGAAGAGAGGAGAGTTTTGATAATTGTTCTGGGATGACACCTTCAAAATAATTTGATCTCAAGCGAAGCACGGTTAAAGATAAAAGATTTTCCCCAATCCAAGGTGGTATGCTACCTGAGAGTCTGTTTTCACCAATGTCCAGAGTGACCAACTTGTTAGCCATTTTCAAGGACAAGGGGAGATCTCCGGATAGGCCATTGTTTCTCAAATGTAATGATTGGAGATTGGGGATGGACACAAGGGCATCAGGAATTTTACCAATGAAATTATTGTCAGATAAATCAATAATTTTCAAGGCTGATTTTGAAGTCCAGCAGCTGGGAAGTTCCCCAGACATGTCATTATCAGATAGATCAAGCCATCCCAAGTAGGGTAAGTTGCAAAAGAAGGGCGGAATGCTTCCATTGATATGATTATGAGCTAAAGAGAAGACCACAACATCACTATCAGCAGCAAAGGAAGAAGGAATAGACCCAGAGAATGAGTTGTTGTTGAGATTGATAACAACGTCACTGGGAGCAAACTCAGGTAATGGCCCTTCAAATCTGTTTGAACTCAAATCAACAAGATCAAAAAAGTAATTTTTCAAAGAAGCTGGTAGCCTCCCCTCCAAATTGTTATTTGATAGATTGAGTGAATACGGAGAAGAGGAACTTAGATCCCAAAACCATGCAGGGATATTGCCTGAAATTCCAGCATCTGATAAGCAAAGTTCCCACAATTTTGTCTGAGTTTTAACCCAAGTGGGGAAAACAGGGCCTACTTTGCAAGAACACATTATGATTTTATTACAATCAAAAGGAGGCTTCCAATTCTCACTTACATTCAATTGCAACGAGTTGTAGGACAAATCCAAATATAGCAAGTTTACTAGATTAGCAAAATGAGATTCAGTTAAGACACCCGTCAACGAATTTGAAGGGAGACCCAGGAAACTCAGTTTAGATAATTGGCCTATATTCTCTGGAATTGTTCCATTCAGCTTGTTGTTTCCCAGAGACAATGTGTTCATACCCTCACTACTTTCTGAATGTGAGCCATTCTTGTTCTCCCTGCATTTAGACAATCCATCAACAAGATCATGAATGCCTCCACTGATAAAATTCCTTGTAAAATCTAAGATCTGTAACTTGCATAAATTCCTCATGCCTTTTGGCAATGTTCCATTGATGTTGTTCTCGGATAAATCAAGCACAAACAAGCTAGAGAGGTTTTCTACAGATTCTGGTATACCTCCTGTGATGCCATTGCCCCCCATTCTAAACTGCTGCAATTGGCTAAGATTTCCAAGACTCTCTGGTAACTTTCCTTGCATCGTATTTCCGGATAAATTTAGAATCTGCAGGTGAATAAGATTCCCTATTGTTTCAGGCAATTTGCCGCTGAAATTATTTCCTGCCCCATCAAAATGCTGCAGAAGTGTGAGATTACCAAAGGATTCCGGAATCTCTCCAGTGATCATATTATCTGACAAATCCAAGTATTGCAGGTTTCTTAGATCCCCAATGCTTGCAGGTATCAATCCCTGAACTTTGTTTATGGACAAATGAAACTCCTCCAACTTCTGCAGCCTCCCAATGGTCTTTGGCAACTTTCCAATCTTATTATAATACAAATCAAAGTAAACTAAATTTGTAAGATTGCAAAGAGATTCCGGAATGCTACCATTCAGATTATTTTGTGACAAATCAAGTCTCTCCAAGCTACCAAGATTTCCCAAGGACTCTGGAATTACTCCTTCAAAAAGGTTAAAAGACAAGCTCAAGACTCTCAAGCTACCCAAGTTACCAATGTTGACTGGTAACTTGCCATGTAGAAAACAATCAGAAAGATCAAGATGATCGACAAGGCTAGTGAGATTGAACAACCATTGAAGCAGAGTGATGTTCTGGTTATTATTCTGAGAAAGATCAAGCACACGAAGAGATGTGAAATTGAGATGATGAAGCAGGGTAGTATCATGAATACCACCAGCATCAGCTTGGAGTCGAGCATCAGAGAGTTTCAAGACAAGTAGAGAAGGGAGCATATTAATATCATGAAGCCAAGCATGCACGTTAGATAGGTCCACTCCACTCAAGTCAAGGTGATGCAAAGATGTCATTCCAGAGAGCCAATGGAGGTCATCAACATAAGGGACTATAGAGGATGCTTTGGAGTTAAGGTCAAAGTAGTACAAGCGTGACAGGTTTCCAAGAGTATGGGGAATGGCACCACTGAATCTGGCATTGGATAGGTTAAGGTATTCAAGGTTGGTAAGAGAGCCAATGAAGTCTGGGATGGGGAAGCCACTGAAGTTGTTCATGCTCAAATCCAAGTGCTTTAAATGGTGAAGCTGAATGAGAGAAGAGTTCAACTTACTTGCTGGTATGAGATCATCGTTACGGTATCGGAGATCAAGCTCGGTGACATGGCCGGTTTCATAGTTGCAGGACACCCCTCTCCAATGGCAACAGTCATGACCAGTCCAAGATGAGAGAAAGCTTTGGTTGTTGTTGTTGTTGTTGTTGTTGTTGTTGTTCCACATGCCAGCTTTGATGCTGAGAAGGGCTGTTCTTTCAGTTTCAATGCAGCTTATACCATGGACATAGCAACCTGGAGGGAATACTGAGACAACAAAGATAAGAAACGGAACTAACAACAATGAGAGACAAGCCATGAGATCAAAGAGATGAATTTTACACAAATGTCTTCGGAGAAGCGAATTGGACGCAAGAAATGCATGCTATATATATGTAAGGGATTTAATAAAATAAATTCATATATGCATTATTTTATGGGGTAGATTAGGTTGTTTTGTTGACTTGACTCAATTTACATGTTTTAGAAGTTTTGGTAGGAGTTATTAAATTTCCATGAAATTTCGTGGGGCATTTGTGATTGGATATAAGTGCATATTAAATTGATAAATTGAAGGTTTTAGCTAGAGTGGATTAACCTTGTAGGGGGCCGTCTTTGACTGCATTTATTGTTATTTTTTTTTATAAATATGAGTAAACCATAAGCTAGAGGGTTGTACAAGTTTTTCAAGTATTTCACACCCTTACTTTGTGTCAATGCAAAGAGTCAATCCGTTGTCTCCCTGACATGTATGGTGCTAATAGACTGAGGAACCTTTTGCTTTTTGTTTTTTGTTTTTGAATTAAAAAAAAAAAAAACAACCAAGTAGCTAATTTATTGAAAGAAAGAAAAATTAAAACACAAGATGACTTTAACACACTATTAGAATAAAGAGAATCTAAAAAAATAAAAGCTAAACAATAAAGGGCTTAGAGAAGTAGTAACAACTATGCTTGACACATTTCATCAACCACCTACCTAGGGAGATCTTTTCCTTGACTAAACAGGGATATATCATGACAAGTACTTCCGTGAGCTGTGAATTTGTCAGCTAAAACGTGTGGACATGCTGCGAGGCGTACCATTTGCTTTAACCACCACCACCATAACAAGTCTGGTTTAGACTATTTCAATTTCAAGAAATTAAATAATATGCGTTTAAAGTATCAAAGATATAAAATACCACTAATCACATGGATAAATTTCAAACTTCTTGAAAATATACGTGTACAAATCTTTTTGTTGAAAAAGTCCAAACTTTAGGGGGCGTTCATTTTCGGGGAAAAGTGATGGGAAGTGGAAGTGGTGCGATTTCCACCACATTGCTCGTTGTCATTGTGAAGCGCGGGAAGTCACACTTCACCCCACGTCGAAGTGGATTTTTGAAACTAAGCGCCACCTGGTATTTTTTTCTTGAAGTGGGGAGTGAGACAATCTATAAAAAGCTAGCTTCCTTTCGACTTCCAAAAATCTTTTTATAGCTCATAAAGCTTTCATCCAACACTCAAATCTTTCGATTTTATTACTCGACTTTCGACAAATGAGCATCGAAATCGCAAGTGTATCGACTTCCCCCACTTTAGGGAAGTGGCACTTCCCCCACTTCCTGACTTCCCCCCACTTTCTTTGAAATGAACGCCCCATAAGTGGGCTTTGAACTAATCTTTTTGGACTTCACCAGCAAGGTGTGTAATAATTGATTAGTTGACTTGACTAGACCAATTTCTTGTCGTAGCTACAATTACTTTAATGATTAATTTTTTTTTCTTGTCATTAGCTTTTGGTGCTTTGCTGTAATTTCTTCGCTTTAATGATTAATTTTCAGTTTTGGTTATATAGAAAGCATACTAATATATCATTGAGCACATGATAAATTTAGTTTGCTTATAATGTTAAATTGTGGTGTACTTTTCTTAGATGCATATACCAGCTCTTGTAGATCCTGAATTCTGCATTTAGAATTAAAAAGGTTCACACAAAGTCAAGCAGTCCGAGAAGCTGAAACTATAAATCTTATGACCTTCATACTTAAACTGGTGTTTTGATTGTATGTTGTTTATTTTGGCTACATCACAAGATCAACTATTTCCTCTAAAGTTTTCTTTTATATGTTAATCATCAAAGGTTGACAGTTTATGGGGGCATACAATCAAATAATACTTTCTGAGAGTATGTTATAACAAACCAATTCTTCTATAAAGGTACATACAAATTTCTGCTAAAAGAATTATTTATGCAAACAAATGGTGGGCTTCACCTAAAGGTCTCTACCAAAGTTAATTGTTGTTAATGCCTTAATTTTTCAGATTACTGGTTAGCAGTTAACATAAAACAACCCTTTTAAAGCTTGAAAAGAAGTGATTGATGTTCTCCATGTAAACTCATGGCTGAATTTATGACAATGGCTAAAAATTTCCATTCAATGTTGCCTAGCTCCTGGATATGAAAATAGCTCATAAATCCGGATTATGTTAAAATTTGTGTAAATTAAATATATAGATGAAGGTTAACATTCTCCACACATTTAGATTTCATCATGAATGACAAACACTGTCAGAAACATTGATGCGTGTTGATATTCTGCTTTTTTCATTTGAGAATTCATTTTGTCCAGAGATGATTATGTGGCCACAATCCTCTGGTACATGCCCCTCTGTTTTGCTCCTGCTGCTATATATCAAAATTTAGTTCGCAGAAATTAAGTCAATAGTTTAAATCACAGCGTGTGTTAGCTTCATGCATTTCAACACTAAAAGGGAATTGGGATATAGCAGACATGCATCAATATACTTGTTACTTTTGACCTGAAAATTGAGAACAACAAATTCATGACTTCAACAGAACCATTCATAATTTTTAATAAAATGCATGAGCAAACAATCTTACTTAAAATATATTTTTAGTAGATATGATAGGACCAATGTTTTCTAAATTTTACATTAAGGTGATAGCCTTTCATTAGCCTGTGTTTGTATTCAAGGAAATTAGGGCTAATGATTTCTTGTTTAATTGAATTAAGAAATTAAGATAGATAGGCATAAGAATTAAAGACAACATATCGGTCAAAATCTTGTGCCTCTTTTTCTCTTAAACTAAGCACAACTTAACAATTGTATCATTTTTGCGGAAATTATCTATCACAACTAGTAAAGCATTTTGTAAAGCTTAGAATATGACTCCTATGGTCTTCCCAAAATGGTTTTTGTGGTGCGCGCGATGACATACTAATAAAAAGATAACAGTTCTATCATATTAATTTTATATTAATGAATGTCATAAATACAGCCCATACTACACTATAAAAATACATCTCAACAATAAGAGTAAAAGTTCAGGCCTGAGCTTCGTTCCTCCTTGGGAAAGTTGATTTGAGTCTCCGAGAGTACATAAGCATCTTCAGATATAGACAATCATATACTTTGTCAATAGATCGAAAATAAGCAATTCTTATGGTTTGCTTGATCATTATGATACTAATGATCATCCAGAAGCCAGTTATGTATCCCATGGCAAGACCTATATAAAGCCATAACATCTCTAACCAATCTCCTTTTCCTTCTCCTTTTCCTTCTCCTTTTCCTTCTTCCTTGTTTGCACCTAGGGAAATCTGTGTTTCATTAGCACAATTTTGAAGAGGTGATCCACAGAGATCATGATTCCAATTATAGGCTGATGGATCGAAAGTTTGAAGTTGGCCACCTAATGGAACTTTTCCTGACAAATTGTTGTGTGATATGTTCAAATGGCTCAAGAAGTTCAAAGTAGAAATGCTTGAAGGAATAGTACCAAATAAATTGTTGTCTGATAGATCAAGTGATTCCAGCTGTTCCATGTCACTGATGCTTTCTGGTATCTTTCCATTAAAATGGTTGTAAGAAAGATTCAAGAAATGCAGCCCATGTAGTCTTGTCAATTCTTCAGGCAACTCACAGGACAGCTTATTGTTTGATAAGTCTATGCTTGTGACTAATGATAGAAGCTTGGTGTATTCCATTTGGAGGCCTTTTGTAGTTATCAAGAGAGAGTCCGAGTATGAAAAATTGCTATATGGAACACGGCCGCACATAGAACAAGGATAATAGATATCACTTAAAATGGAGAATAAAGACCACCATCCATTGTGAGTAGTTGTGACTACCATGGCTTTGAAATCTCCAAAAGAATGAGGAATGCAACCTGAAAGGTTGTTATGTGCAAGATCCAGGATCTGAAGAGAGGAGAGCTTTGCTATTTGCTCCGGGATGATGCCTTCGAATAAATTTGATCTCAAGCAAAGCACAATTAAAGAGGAAAGGTTTTCTCCAATCCATGTTGGTATGCTACCTGATAGTTTGTTTTCACCAAAGTCCAGTGTGACTAACTTATTGGCTTTTTTCAAGGACAAGGGGAGATCTCCAGAAAAGCCATTCTTTCTCAAATGCAAGGATCGGAGATTAGTGAAGGACACAAGGCCATCAGGAATTTTACCAGTGAAATTATTGTCCGATAAATCAATAATTTCCAAGTTCGATGTTGGATCCCAGCAGTGGGGAAGTCCTCCAGACATATCATTATTAGATACATCAAGCAATGTCAAGTATGTAAGGTTACAGAAGAATGACGGAATGCTGCCATTGATATGATTATCAGATAAAGAGAAGACTTGAATGTGAGTAGCAGCAGCAAAGTAAGAAGGAATAGACCCAGAGAATGAGTTGTTGTTGAGATATATAACAAGCAATAAAGTGGGATCAAACTCAGGTAATAGGCCTTCAAATTTGTTTGAACTTAAATCAAGGAGAGTGAACCCATGAGTTTTCAAAGTTGGCAGCATCCCCTCTAAACTGTTGTGTGATAGATTGAGTAATGATGGAGTAACAAAACTCGGATCCCAAAACCAAGCAGGGACACTACCTGAAATGCCAGCATCTGATAAGCAAAGGTCATTTAATTTTATCTGAGTTTTAAGCCAGATGGGAAAAACAGGGCCTAGTTTGCAAGAACACATTCTAATAGTACTGCAGTTAAAAGGAGGCTTCCAATTCTCACTTACATTCAGTTGTAACAAGTTGTAGGAGAACCCCACAAAATCTAAATTTGCTAGATTAGCAAAATGAGATTCAGTTAAGAGACCCACCAAAGAATTTGAAGACAGATCCAGTTTACCCAGTTTAGATAATTGGCTTATTTTCTCTGGAACTGTTCCATTCAACCTGTTGTTTCTCAAACTCAATTCTTGTAGACCCCCACTACTTTCTGAAGCAGAACCATCTTTGTTCACCCTGCATTTAGAAAATCCATCAACAAGATCATGAATGTCTCCACTGATGAAATTATCATCCAAAATTAAGGACTGTAAGTTGCATAAGTTCCCCATGCCTGGAAGAACCTCTCAACTAGAGAAGCTATTTATTGAAAGTAAAAGAACAAGAAGAAACTAAGATACAAGAGTCTAAAATGAGGAAACAAGAATCCAATTCAGAAACTAAAACCAAACTTTCGAATCGAATTCATCAGCCAAGAAGGGAGGTCTTTTCCAAACAAGAAAAGGTTGAGATGCTGGTGATGAAATCCAAGAATAGCTAGATTGACTGCTGGAGAACCCCAACTGGAAGGAGTGATGTGTATCTGAGGATGGTCGCACATGTCCAATAAGAACTTCAAATTGTTAACTTGAGCTTCAAACCTCCAGGAAGAAACGTGGTCAGGGCATTGAAGTAGCTGGAGGATTGCATGTTGATCACTAATGATATGTTTGACAGGGATGTGGAGATCCAACGCAGTGTGAAGGGCCACTTCGACAGCAAGCAACGCATCAAAGGAGCTCTCCGAACAACTGCTAGAAGTGCAACCTGCAAGAGAGATTTTGTAATTAGCATCAGCAAAGAAGAATCCAACTGAACTCACCTTAAGATCATGATTAGAAGCATCATGAGTGAAGAGAAAATTATCATCAATGGATGAGAAGTTGCTCAACAAAAATTTTCTCCCCACGAGATCAAAGTTGCTACGGGAGAAATCATCAACAAGGGCAATCGCCCTGGACACAATATTAGTGTAAATGGGGCGAGAATTTCTGAAGATAACATCACACCGGCACAACCAGATGAGCCACGCGCAAGCGGCGATGAGAGCTAGGATATGCATAGACTGTCTGTATTCAATAACCCAATTTCCAGATGAAAACCCGTTAGTAAAAGATATAGGAATATTAAGCATGCTGGTGATCTGGTCCCAAATCAAAAGAATTCTATCACATTGACCAAACAAATGATCAACGGTCTCACTATGGATACCACAAAAAACACAGGGATTATAAGGGCCAAGATGAATATTGTAAAGAAATGCTGATGTGGATAAGCGACCTCTTAAACACAACCAAATGAAATGTTTAATTCTGGGAGCAACAGGAATACTCCAAACAATGTTCCAACCATCCCAAACTTCAGAAAAAACCGACTGTCTGTTCAAAGTATGATAAACAGCAGAAGAGACATTGGAACAAGAAACTTTTGGAACCCATATCCAATGATTATCAGAGTTTTGATCAATAGAAAGAAATTTCCTGTCCAAGTTCTCAACATTGCTACCAAAAATTTGGTTAAACTCATGCACGGACCACTGGTCATTAACAATAATATCAGAGAAAGAAATCCGATCCAAATCAACATCCATATTGAGGTAAGTAGGTTTAAGAGCAACAGGAATGTCATAAAGCCAGGGATCCCAAAGAATAGAAGTGCTCAAAGGGTTGACAGTATTAATTTTGCAATGGTGTTTAATAAAAGCAGCAGATTTGCATAAGCCTCTAAAAAACCAA
This sequence comes from Dioscorea cayenensis subsp. rotundata, assembly GCF_009730915.1. Lineage (NCBI taxonomy): Eukaryota > Viridiplantae > Streptophyta > Magnoliopsida > Dioscoreales > Dioscoreaceae > Dioscorea > Dioscorea cayenensis. Next base: position 20,442,791 of record NC_052472.1, read on the forward strand.
GAACACTTGGCCGGCACAGAATCAAGCCAAAAATTAACTTTCCCATACTTTTGAAGAAGAATTTCAACCCAAAGACTGTCATGATTATTTAAGTATTTGAAAATATTTTTAGACATGAGAGAATGTTTTGCAAGAGTAAGATTTTTGATACCTAAGCCCCCCTCAGACTTACCTTCTGTAATAATGTTCCAACTCACATTATGGATGCCCTTTCCATTACCATTCCTATTCCAAAAAAATTTTCTCACAGCTTTGGAGATTTCAGAAAGGATTGAATCAGGGATGGGATAGACAATTAAAGTATAGACTGGAACTGAGAGAAGAACAGAGTTAATAAGGATCTCTTTCGCAGCGGGAGTGAGATGAAATTTGGACCATTTGGAAGCAAGTTAATTGACTTTATCTATCATAGGCTGGAAAGTAATAGGGGCTAATCTTTTAGGAGAGATGAAAACTCCAAGATATTTAAAAGGGAAATGGGCATGTTTAAGATTTAGGATGTCACAAATACGGTTAAGAATATGATGATTCATCCAAGAAGGAAAAAATATTTGAGATTTATTTAGGTTGGGTTGCTGACCAGAGATGATGCTATAAAAATTAAAACAAGCTTGAATGTTTTTGGCGACTTTCTATGAAGCGGGAGTAATTAGAATCAAGTCATCAAGCATACATTAAGTGATTGAAATTATGAGATAGATTACTATTAAAACCAGGGATGAGATTATGCTGAAGACTAAAATTGAGCATAGTTGTAAGAATCTGAGACACGATAATGAAAAGGTACGAAGAGATTGGATCACCCTGACGAACACCTCTGAAAGAAGGGAACCAAGGGGTTGGTTTTCTGTTAACTAAAAGAGAGAATGAACAAGCATGAAGACAAGATTTAATCCAAGAAACCCACAAAGGAGGAAAATTCATTTTAATAAGAATGGTAAGAATTGCACTCCAACTAAGGGTATCATATGCTTTTTCGATATCAAGTTTGATAATCATCCTAGGGGGGCTATGTGTATCAAATTAAATCGAATGGGCAACCTCTTGCACAAATGATAATGTTATCGGAAGAGCTGCATGACACAACAAAAACCCACTTGTTCGTGACCAATGATAACAGGGAATAACCTTTTTAATCTATTGGCAAGCAACTTCGAGAGAATTTTTGAAACAAACATTACATAAGGAAATCAGTAAAAATCGACACCAACTTAGGGATTATCCTTTTTGGGAATGAGAGCAACATAGGTCTTACCCCAAGAAGAAGGAATAAAAGGAGGTTTTAAAAATGTTGAATTGCTTCAAAAAGATGATTTCCAACAATTGGCCAAAAAGTTTTGTAGAATTCCACGTTAAAAACCGGCTGGGACCGGGGACTTACTCGAAGGAAGATTGAGAATAGTTTGATGAACTTCCTCCATAGTAACATTGCTGATGAGAAAGGCACTATCAGAATCAGAGATCTTAGGAATGTCAGGGGAAAGTTCGACTTGATTGCTAGGAGAGTAACAATCAGATCCACTCTAGAGATGTTTGTAGAAATTCATGAAAGCATTTTCAATACTGGAAGGATCACTGAAAACGTTCCCATTAGAGTCTTCAATTTGAGGAATATAATTGATATGAGAACGCGTACAATAAATAGCATGAAAGAAGCTTATATTCTTATCTCCATCAGAAATCCAATTTAAACGAGCACGCTGTGCCCATCTAATAGAATTCTGGCGCTGTAACGCAGACAATTTAGCATAAAGACTTTTGAGAACAAAATGAGAATTAGAATCAGACTCTGAAAGCTCAAAGGAACTAATTTTCGACTTTCGGCTTTTGGAAATGGCCATATCTAAATTATTAACCCCTGAAATACTCCAACGATTGAGATTAAACCGAGCGAGAGAGAAAGTGGGAAAAACACGTGCATAGGGATTACCACGAGGGAGTAAAAATCCCAAGCATCGCGAATACACGAATGACAACCAAGATAGTCCAACAAAAAATTTTCAAATTTAAACGATTTTTTCTTGAAAACAGTAGAAATATTAGCAGAGAGAAAGAGCGGAGAGTGATCTGAGAAAGAGCGATTGAGATGCGAAAGGGTGTAAGATTTGAAGATGTCATTCCACTCAAGATCGACTCGCATAACGATCCGTCCCCGCCCATCGGTGACGCAGTAACCTAACTCGGTTGTTACACCAAGTAAAAGGGGAGCCAACGTATTTAAGATCCAGCAGATTATTACCATCAATAAAATCGTTGAAAAATCTAGACTTACGGCTGTAATGGGTGAAAGAACCACCTTTGTGCTCAGTTCTGGTAAGGATAGAGTTAAAATCCCCCAGAATAAGCCAAGGAAGCTTAAGAGAAGAAAGTTTGGAGAGTTTGTGCCACAGAAATCTTTGAGAGATACAACGAGAAGAGTTATAAACCACCGAGATGATGAAATTTTTAGAAAAATAAGAGGAAACCACAATATGTAAAGCACGACGAGAAACAGAGATAGGGGTAACTCGGCCGATGACCGAGTTCCAAAGGATAAAAATACCACCTGAAAATCCTTCCGCAAGAACCGAAGCCCACTCCCAGTGTTTGGGAATTTTCTTACAGAGACGATCGACTCGATCCGAATTGGCGCGAGTTTCAACTAAACAAACCAGAACGGGTTTGAGCTTCTTGATAAGTCTGAGAAGTATAGAAGAAGTATCCCGATCGGAGATACCCCTGCAGTTCCAACATAATATTTTAGTAGTGCTTATAATCATCATAAAAAAAGGAGGAAGAGAAAAAAACTCCCTAAAGAGGAAAGGAAGAAAGTAGTAGACGAAGCGTCAAGGTCCTGAACACCCAGCTTCCGTTCTGCCCTTTTTCGGCGAGATTTCTTCAGCATGGATTCCTTTTCTGATGAGAGCTTCCCGTCTTATCCCGGCCTGATACTGTACCAAGGTCATAGAGTCTTCCGGTTCATTCTCTTCATCTGGCATCTCATCGTCTTCGTCATCCGAAGAACAATCATCTTCTTCACTGTCTTCTTCCATTTCACTGGATTCAAGGACAGAGGAAACCTGAGCAACAAGAGAATCATGAAGCGGATCAGAAGGAAGAGTGTTAGAGGAGACAACCGGGACCGAGGCTCTCAGGATGGGTGGGGGGGAAAGTAGGTCTAGGGCCAGGTCTAGAAGGGTCAGATGGCAGAGGGGTTTCTTGAGAACTACGAAAGGGGACTATCTGATTGGGAGGGTTGGGTGGTGGGAAGTCTCGATTAGGGTGTGAGTGGTCTCGAGCGGTGTGAAGACATAAAGAGTCTGACAAAGCAGATATCTGGGGATCAACCAAAGGAGATGGCGATGGAGTCAAAGAGATAACCCGGTAACATCGTTAATCACGGAGTTTTGATTAACGGCTAGATCTTCAACGGGATTTCGAACGTTAAGAGTTTCGGCGAGATCATGGTGTGGGGAATCGCGAAAGGCATGGAAAGTGGACAACCGCCCCACGCCCGAAAGAAATCTTGATCCGCCACGTAAGTCGTGTGAGCCGACTCCTCGGACTCCGTGAAATTGGCTTCCACACCGTCTGGTCAGGCGAGGGGTCACGTGAGGGGCACGTGTAGCACCACCACCGCGACCCTGAGCACGGCCACACCGGCGAGACACCAGAAGCCACGGTCCAAAGTCCGATTCCGGGCTTTCATCAGGATTAGGGACGAAGATGGGGTCAACAGCATCCATGATCTGATCAGCATCATTCGAGACCTGGGTGACTTTCTCTGCCTACTCTCGTTCTTCACGAGAGGGTAAAGAGAACCCACCGGCCCCGGACAAAGCAACCCGAGTGCAAGACTTGCTACCATGACCGATAAGCCCACAGTTGTAACAGAACGTCGGCAAACGTTCATACATCACCACCACAAACACCCTCTGAAAATCGTCACCAATCCAAAACCCACGACAAAGAGGTTTAGATAAATCTATTTCAATGCAAACTCGAGCATATTTAGATCTAGCCAGAGTGGACGTAAATTCATCGACCTTGATGAGATTACCAAAGTTGCTGGTTATCGTTTCAAGAGTCTCTCCGTCCCAGCATTCAACTGGTAAGTTGTGAAACTGTACCCAGATAGCCGCAGAATTAAGCTTGGCAAAACATGGTTCGAAGAAAGGTTTCCACTGGGGACAATCGCAAAAAATGATTCCGCTTATGGACTCAAGGTCCATCGAGAAGGAGTTTCCGCATGACTTCCTCGGAAGGACATCTAACTAGTAAAAAACCATTTGGAAGGTCAGAGATGAAGATTTCTCCGAAGTTATTCCATTTATCCAGCAACGACGATTTGACTTGCTCGAATGGAGGAGACTTCGTAAACAGTTTGCACATACAAAGCATATTGAAATTTCGATGCGATCGCGATTAATGGCATCATTGTCCGAAAATTTGACGAAATTGGAAGTATTGGCCTTGAGTTTATTGAGGAGTTGCTCATTATGAAGAGGAGAATTGTCCGTGGAAGAAGTTAAAGAAGCTGCAATTTGGGACCAGGATTTTTTAGGAGGAGGGGGGTGAGAAGGTTGACCCCCGCTTGCCATGGCAAGGGGAGAACAAGGTTTTCAGCAAGCTCAGGCAAGGGGCTATTGGCTATTCCTAATGGAGAACCCGATGATGATGTGCTATATTGACATACTTTCGAAATCAAATATAGTATTCATACAAGTTACAAGAGGCTTCCCCATGCCTTTTGGCAGTGTTCCATTGATGTTGTTCCCGGATAAATCAAGCTCCCACAAGCTAGAGAGCTTTCCTGCAGATTCTGGTAATCCCCCCATGATGCCATTGCCTGGCATTCTCAACTGCTGCAATTGGGTAAGATTTCCAATACTCTCTGGTAACTTCCCACTTAGGGCCTGCTATATTTTTGAGGGAAAGTAATTGCATGTAAAGTCTTTCGGGGAAAAGACTTTGCATGCAATTACTTTACCTGCAAAATAACATTACAACGTTTGGTTATCCCAATCAAAATTATAATTACTTTGCATGCAAACTTAATTCCCACATTTGGTATGAACTTGTTTTCAATGTAAAATTAGGTTTATTCTCATTTTTGCCCTTAGTTGTTATAGTTACTAAATTTGGGTTTTTATTCAACTCTAATAATATTATTAACTTAGTCCAAATAATAATTAACCTATTCTTCATAAATTAAAATCAAATGGTTCTACTTAATATTTATTTAAGTAGAACCATTTGATTATCCACACTAGTTCACATTACTTTTGTTTTCAAAGTAGTTTTATTATCTACATCATATCTATTACTCAAGATTTTCTATTACAACAACATAAATCTTTAAAAAGGAAAAAGAAGATATATGAAGTTCAATAAACCAATTTTCAAAAGAATGTATGAAATTCGCAAGCAAAACCCTAAAATGTTGATGAATTACATTGAATTTCATCAACTTTGTAAATATCAAAAGGCATCCTTTTTCATTTACATAAATTTTACCAAGTTAACAAAAATTAGCAAAATATGGAATTTATGAACATAAGAAAAAGGTTTGCACCATTATATCTATAATTTTAAATCCCATAAAAATAAAAATATATGTTATGCAAAACATGATAAAAGAGACAAGAAATAATATTGTTAAACTAAGGAATTAATATTTTGATTTGAATGCTTCTACTTAATATTTATTTATATATCTCATATATTTTAAAAACTTTGATTCACTACAAATACAGAACAATTTTTCGTGGGAATTAAAAAAAAAACAATCGTGGACAAGTAAAATATATATGTCTCAAGTTCTTATCTTATCATGTTGGATTATTATTTCAACATAGATTTGATTTAATCAAAACAAAAATTCTCCAATAAAAATTTTATCCAAACAAATATGAAATTTATTTATCTTTGATCCATTTAAAATATGAATTTTACACCAAGAAAAATTTAACAAAAATTTAACACAAAAATAATCTAACAAACTTGAGAAAAATATTACCGGGATTTCTCCGATTCGGAAGAAGCGACAACTCTCCACTCGAATTGGAAATATGATCGCGTTAGGGGTTTTTTTCAAAGACAAAACAAGCGAGAAAGAGTTTTTATGTAATAAAGGGGTAGTTTGGTAATTTGACAATTACCAAACTTTCCCATCCAACGGTGTAAACACTTTCACCACCCCCTACGTGAATCACTTTCCCTAGTCAGTGGAAAGTGATTCTGAAGACAATATTATTTTTAATAACCAAACGCTTGAAATAGATTCACACTCTTACTTTGCAGGGGAAAAGAATAACTTTTACATCATACCAAACGCAGCTGCTAGTGCATTGTGAGACAAATCTAGAAACTGAAGGTGAACAAGATTCCCTATAGTTTCAGGCAATTTACCACTGAGACCGTTACCTCCAGACCCATCAAAATGCTGCAAAAGTGTGAGATTGCCAAAGGATTCCGGAATAGCTCCACTGATCTTATTACCTATTAAATCCAAGAATTGCAGATTTCTTAGATTCCCAATGTTTGCAGGCATCAATCCCTGAACTTGGTTTCCATACAAGTTAAAGTACACTAAATTTGTAAGATTGCTCAGAGATTCCGGAATGCTTCCATTAAAATCATTTTGTGACAAATCAAGTCTCTCCAAGCTACCAAGATTTCCCAAGGACCGCGGAAGCACTCCATCAAAACAGTTAGTAGACAAGCTCAAGACTCTCAAGCTACTCATGTTACCAAAGATGTCTGGGAACTTGTCATAGAAAAAACAAGAAGAAAGATCAAGATTAACAAGGCCAGTGAGATTGAACAACCAATGAAGGAGAGTGATGTTCAGGTCATAATTCCCAGAAAGATCAAGCACACGAAGAGATGTGAGGTTGAGATGATGAAGCGGAGTAGTATCATGAATACCACCAGCATCAGCTTGGAGGCCAGCATCAGAAAGTTTTAAGACAACAAGAAAAGGGAGCAAATTAAATTCATGAAGCCAACCAGCTATGTTAGAAAGGTCCACTCCACTCAAGTCAAGGTGATGCAACGACGTCATTCTAGAGAGCCAGTGGAGATCACTAGCTTGTATAATGGAATTAGAATATGTATTAAGATCAAGGTAACGCAAGCTTGAAAGGTTTCCAAAGGTATGAGGAATGATTCCACTGAATCCGGTATTAGAGAGGTCAAGGTGCTCAAGGTTGGCAAGAGAGCCAATGAAGTCTGGGATGGGGGAGTTATTGAAGTTATTCATGCTCAAATCCAAGTACTTTAAATGGTGAAGCTGAACGAGAGAAACATTCAACTTACTTGCCGGCTTCGACAAAAGAAGATACGTTTCAGAAAGGTACTGTCGGAGATCAAGCTTGATAACATGCCGGGATTCATGGTCGCAACTCACGCCTTGCCATTTGCAACAGTCTTGGCCAGTCCAAGAAGAGAACAAGCTTTGGTTGTTGCTATGATCAATGCCTGCTTTGATGCTGAGAAGGGCTATCCTCTCAGTTTCAATGCAGCTTATACCATGAACATAACAAGGAGGAAATACTGAAACAACAAGGACAAGAAACAAACCTAACAATGAGAGACAAGCCATGAGATCAAAGAAAGAAACTCTCACAAATGTCAGTGGAGAGGTGAGTGGGGTAGAAGAAATGTATGCCTTATTTAAAGCAGAATTATGAAAGAGATAAAAAAATGCTTTTACAGAGAGATCCTATAAAATTTTGAAAGAGAAGAAAATGACCGAGTCAATTTCCAATGAACCTCCAAGTCAAAGGGTTCCAAGAGACCCAAGGCCTTCTTCCTTTTACCAAGTCAAAGAGTTTGAAGATGCAGTATTCAAAACAAGAAGAAAATGACCGGGTGGTCCCATAGGAAATTTCCAATGAAGTCATTATTTTTTTTACCCTTTATATTTATTTTGTTTCTTTCCGTTGTTTCCTTTCCTCCCGCAAGCTCACGAAAGACTTGGCCCATCTCGGATGAGCTTGATCAAGGCTGAGTAATTACGCTGAGTCGAACTATGTTAGCCCTAGATCTGTCCATGGGCCGGGCTAGATTTGGGTCGGGTTAAGTTCATAATTATTAAAATTATAGTTTGTCCAAACCCGACCCGTCCCAAAAATATGAGCTTTAACTCTTGTTAGGTTAGAACCAGCCAAATTTAATGACCTTCAACCAATGCCCTGCCGAATAGATTTTTTTCATCGAAATAATAAATAAGTTATAAAAAATTAATAATAATATTAATATGTGAGCGTGACTAAATAGTATTCTACAAAATACTGTAAAATTAAAATACCAAATGCACATCTTTATTCAATCACAATAACTAAAAATTCAAAACTTTTATAATCAATGGCAATTCAAACCATTATATATATATAAGTATATACAAAATTAATTAATAAATATATTTTATAATTCAAAGCTGCAGGGCGGGACGGGCGAGGCCCAAGTTTTTAATAATGAAAACCAAATCGTCCCTTTTTAAAATGGGCTCTTTTTTTTGTGTCCAAGGTCCAGACGCAGGCCTTATATATTTGTCTAAGCCCTCCCAATTTTTGGGTGGGCCTTCAGGTTTGGGCAAATAACCTGGCCCTTGGATAGATCTAGTTAGCCCCCAACCTTGCTTTAGTTCCAGTGAGTTCTCCCATGTACGTGTGTGCTCATCAGGGCTCCAAGCCTAGGGTTAAGCTTAAGCTTAATGGGATCAATTTATTTGTAGAGAGAGTGGTTATTTAGAATAAATAAGGATAATTAAGTAATTTTTTAAGAAAATAATTAACTTTAAATTAAAAAAAAATTAAAAAGGATGTTGATTTGAAATATAAGGACGTTTTGGGTAGAAAAGTCAAAAACTTTTGGGTCAAGTGAAGTATGGACAAGGAATTTTTGTCATATTATAAAAAAATAATATTGTCAACCATCGAATAGTCCAATGGTATGCCACAAGAATGCTAATGGGGATGGTAACGATTCAAATCCTTCCCCTTACAATATTATTGATGCACTGTACACACAGGTATAATACTGTTTATTAGTACTATTTTTGGGCATGTATATGGATTCCCTGTAGAAAAAACAGTAGTACCAACTCTCTAGGGTTGCAGGACATGAGACTTTTTTAGAAGGTTTATAAGCCACCATAACTAGTGCATCTTTGTATTTGTCTATCTTTTTAAAAATCCTTTAAATTGGGGCATTTATCGCCAATTAGTTATAATAATAATAATAATAATAATAATAATAATAATAATAATAATAATAATCCTTCATATTCATTTACGCGATTTTTTTAACAAAAGAGCACAGAGCTAAAAAAAGAAAAAGACAAAATCAAAAGTAGAAATTCTCTGAGTGCAGAGGTCTTCAAGCAAGCAAGGTCGATCCAATCTTTGGAAGAAGTGGGAGGGAATTCATTTACGCGTTTAGATTGATTTCTTTGGACTTGACTCCAACATAAAATTTAGTACACATAAAACTTCCACCAAATTTCCCAGGCCATTTCTGACGGGAAAAAAGTCCATATTAAATTAATAAATTAAAACTATAAATGACACTTAATTCCATGAATTAAAAGAAAATATTTAAAGATATGAATTTACTCTTTTATCTAATATAAACTCGCATATTTGATGTCATAAAATTATTTATTAATTAATTAATTAAATTGAAGAAATGAATAAACCATGAAAAAAAACACAGGAGAAAAGCATGAGTAAGAGGACATACACAAAAAGAAAGGGAGGGGAACAATAACGGTACTCCACTAGGCGTAGAGGTAGGACTAAGATAAAAATATGCACAAAGAACATGGGACATCACAAAGTAGACCAGGGGAAGAACAACTGAAGGGTGAACAACTGTGGGGGCTCTTGATGAAACCCCCAAGATTATAAAGCCTCTTCAACTTGTGCCAAATTCCGGATACATTATCAGCTCCTTAGCATGGCACACATCTCTTGTAAGGGACTTTAGGAACTCTAGGCTTCCTTTAACCACCAAGATCGAGTCTTCTACCTTGTCCTTTTTTGCTTCTAGGACTGCAAATAGCCATAGAACGAAAGTATGAGCAATTTTGTAGATAATAATAATTGCATAGGTTGGTTGGAGCTTATGATTAAGAATACGCTTATTTCGTTCTAGCCATAATTTCCATAACATGGCCCAAACAAGGAAATTCCAAGTTCCTTGTAAGAAGGCTGCAACTCTGGTCTCCAGGCTTACCACAAAGATTTGAGGGAGTCCATGTAAGTGGATAAACCAAGAAAGTTGCCAAAGAACCTCTAGATCCGCTCCACATAATGGCAGAGGATGAACAAATGGTCCACCGACTTATTATCAAAATGACAGAGTATGCAAGTTGTTGTAGATTGCCGACGATTGTATCTCCGTTTGGTGAGATTTTCCAAAGTGAGAATCCGGTTTTCTTAGATGAGACATCAGAAAAGATTTACTTTGCTTGGGCTTTTATTTTTCAAGCGTAAAAGTGAGAATCCGCCATCTATCAAGAATCTGTAAAAGGATTTTACAGTATAGGATCCATTTGGCATGAGGGACGACCATTTTGTGTCTATGGCCTCTGTAGGAGCACTAGCAAGCCTACCATCAATAATGTCAATTGCTTCTTGAGGCAACTAATTGGATAAGTCAGCGGAAAGCATTAGCTCTAAAATAGTGCCCAAGGGATGTAGTGAATTCCAAAATGCTTCTGGACAAAAATACCTAGGCTCACAACTATTGGCCCAACGGTCTAGTCAGAAGCGAGTGAAAATGCCAACTCGAATCATCTGAGTTAAGCATGACCTAAAAGCTAGCATGCAAGTTTGGATTCCATTCTAGAAAAAGGAAATCCTACTAAGTTAATTTCTTGATGTGAAGGTTCCACAAAGTATTATTCTGTACCACTCGGGATCCACACCAAGGAATACTTGTTGAAGTCCTCCACCATCACTTGCCCATCATTATACAATTAAAAACCTCCAACTTTAAGATCCCCCATCCTTCTTGAACTTGTAGTCAGTAGATATGCTTCCAACTTACCAATCTGCAGCGTTTCCTATCAAAGCTACCCCAAACCAAAGGAAGTCATGTCGAATTCAATTAATCAATTTAATCACACAAAGTGGTAGTTTGAATATTGGCATCCAATATGTTGGGATTGCTAAGAGAACTGCATTTTCAAGGTTAAAGTGGCCTCCTAGGAAGAGGTGACTAGATTTTCATGTAGAGAGTCAAGACTTGATTGATTCAATTAGTTTTCCCAATCTTGATGACGCAGTACCCAACCTAAAATTAGTACCCTAAGGTACCCAAATAGGTGGGTCCCCTTTGAGCAATGCAGTGTCATTGTTGAGGATTCTTAGAGGAGTTGCCCAACCCTTGTTGAGAACAAACATGTCTTCCGAGAGTTAATTGTCAATCCTAACATATCCTCGAAAAGATAAATGATTATCTTAATAATTTTGAGATCCTCATTCCCCTTAATAGTCATGATGAGAAGTCGTTTGCATATTGCAGGTGACACATCTTTCCCTATCTTCCCAAAGGAATTCCATGAAGTATTCCATAGTTTAAGGCATTTGTGAAGATGGTACTAAGGACGTTTATGTCTAGTATGAATAGAAGAAGGGACAACGAATCTCCCTATCTAAGTCCTTGACAATACCAAACATATTCCCTATAGGATCCATTAATAAGGATCTAATCAAGAATGGTTTTAATCCAACTTATCCAACAAGGACAAAATCTTCGCATTGCCATTAGATCTAGGAGAAAATTCCATTCAACCCTAGAAAAAGCTTAAACAAAGTCCACTTTCAAGATATGTATTGGAAGTCACCTCTTCTAGTGGCTGGTAAGTAACTCTTCTGACATGATAATGTTATCCATAATGCAACGTCCTTTAATGAAAGCAAATTGGGTGACATTAACCAACTTCCCTACGACTCTGTTCAGATGTGAGGCCAGGACGTCAGATATGATTTGATTGTGATGTTAATTAGGCTGATCGAAAGATAATCCGCTGGTGTCTCAGGGGTATCCATCTTTGGGTTCAGCACAATGCTTGCCCAATTAAGTCATTCCAGGTTTGTTGCACTGTTGTAAAAATCCTTGCAAAGTTTGAAAAGATCCTCACATATAGTGGATTAGTATTTTGGAAAAAGAAAATTGGGAAGCCATCTAGCCCAGGCACCTTATCAACACCCAAATCAAAGATCGATGTTTTAATTTCTTCTAATGTGAAAGGGGCTTCCAGTTGTGAAAGATCAGACAACAACTTTATGCTGAGGAGCTTTGGCCAATTACATTTGAAATGGGTGTGTCTTTTGGTGCCAAGTTGTGCCTTAAAGATATTTGAGTAAACTCACATTATCGATTCATCTCCTTCAACTAAGTCAGATCCCTAGCGAATGCATTAAAAAAGAAATCCTATCTGGGTGACTATTGTGTACTGCGTGAGAAAACTTGGTGTTTTTATCTCCTTTGAGCCATGCTAATCTTGATCACTACTTCCAATATATTTCATCCAAGGAAAACAACTATCTTTTGACTTCCACCTCCCGACTGAGTTCTTCACGGGAAAAAGCTGTCATATCTCTTGAATGACATCACAAATTTTCACAATTTTATGGAGCCAAAGCTTAATCTAGCCCACTAGTGCAGTTGTTTCTTCAGATGAGCTAATTTCTTTGAAAGAACAAAGGCCCCTCATCCTGTTAAAGAGTGCTCATTCTACCTAGTCTGAATGAGGCCATCAAATCCCTCAGTGGCACATCATGCTTTGAAAAGGTGATTACTAGATTCAAGGTGGAGAGTGGCATGATCAGATAAATTTGTATAATTAATGCACATACCCAAAAAATGAATAAACAAATTTGTAGTTAATGAGTCAACAAACAATATTATATATTTTAAAATTTAAAATAAATATTTTTTTCTTTTAGTTTGGGGTGAAACAATGATGACTCAAATTTTAAGTGCCACTCTTTGACTTTAAATCTAAATTAACCAAGGCAAAGATATATTAAGAAACAAATTTTCAATAAAAAATGCCAAATAAATAAATAAATAAATAAATTTAAATTGTATTAAAATGATATATATTTTTTGTTTCAGGCATCCTACTGATGAATGAGACCGATTAACCATTGATAGGTGTTAAGCCATTCATAAATGTCATCTACAGAGCAGAGAGGTTGATATCAAAAGCAAGTAAGAAAGGTACAAGGCAAAATAATTTTTTTTTTTTTTTTGATAAAAGTGGATAAACCACAACATAATTGAAGAAGTAAAAGTACAAACTAGTACATAACGAACAAACAAGAAAAGCGCTCTCACCAGAAGTGAGACACAAAAACTATTAAGAGAAGCAAACAAGTAAAAAGACACTTAGAAGATGAAAACAGCTTTGTAGACGAAAGCCACCAGCTTTGTAAAAAGGCAAAACAATTTTCAATTAGCAGATTGCATAAGATCTTTAACTAAAATTGCAGGCGAATCTCAAGAAGAAAGCAAAATATTCTTACCCTCAAATTAGTTATATGTGAAATAAAACATTATGACGTAGTTAAAAAGTCGCATTTCTAAGTTGTTCATATGACTGTATTTTTGACTTGTTCATAAGCAACAAGATGTGAGACCTTGAAGCCCCCTTCAAGAATGCTAATTCAACCTTATTTCATCTCTCTCTTTACCTTCCATTACTTTGTTTTCTTTCATTCTCTTTTTTCTTTTAAGTCATGTATTCTTATTCAAGGGAATGCTTTCTAATTATGTGAGCTGTTATTAATTCCTCTCCATATTCTCTCAGTCTTGTATTCTAATGACTAACGAATGTTCTTTGTATGTCATAATATGGTTATGAAGTTAGCAAGCTTCTCAATTGTTTGTTATATTTTTCCAGTAGTGTCATTGTTTCTTATGCTCAAATGTTCGAATTGAATGAGATTCAAAAACTATTTGGTAACGCTGATCATATTATATAACAAATTGAAAACTGAAGATGAAAGAGACTCCCCATAGAATTAGGTATCTAAATAGATCCTATTATTTTAAAAATATAAAAACTGACCCTAAACAAGGTTCCGTGAAGAATTTTGGTATCTTTCCAAGGATCATATTGATAAATTTAGTTTGTTTATAACGTGAAATTGTGGTGTTCTCTTATTAGATGCATATCCAAAGCTCTCGTTGATGCGGAACTCTAATTGAACAAGGTATTTATGGATGCAGATTAAATGGCTACATTAAAATCAAACCTCTCAGTTCTTGTTTCAACATCTGCTATACCCTCTGCATTTAAAATAAAAAATTTCATACATAGTCCATCATTCATTCTGATAAGTTTAAACTATAAATCTTATGACCTTCATATATAAACTGGTGTTTTGATTGAATGTTTAAAATTTTGGCTACATCAATAGATCAACTTATGATGATAAAGCTATTTTCTCTAAAGTTTTCTGTTAATGTTAAACATCAAAGTGTGGTAGTTTATTAGGACATACAATCAAGTACTATTTTCTGGATGTCATTGATACCCTTGCAGTCACTTCTTTTATCTCAGAGGGTACTTATAATTTTAATGCTTGTTTTGAGCTTTTCGGTGCTAACCTGAGCAGAGTTGTGCTTAATGATTCCATTTTTGACACCGACGCTTCCAATGATTGGGTCTGGCGACCCATTTCATCCAAAGCCACTACTGTGGCTACTGTCTATGATTTTGTTAATTCTGGGGGGATTACTCACTTGAATTGTACTGGGTGGCAAGCCATTTGGAAATTGAAGGTTGTCCCACGTGTTAAGGTTTTCATGTGGAAGCTTGCTCATGAGAAGCTTCCTACTGGCGCTTATCTCTTTAATCTTAACATTGGACCTATCTCTCTTTGCCACTTTTGTAATATTCATCCTGAAAACTCTACTCACCTATTCTGGGAATGCAGGAATTCTGTTAGTTGTTGGTTGACTGCTTTAAACTGGCTGGGCCTGGACCACTCCTTCCTTACTGAACTTACACAGGGCACTTGGATCACCTGCAACTTGCATTGTAACACCAGCTGTGATTTTGCCAAAGCTTTCCTTGCATCTGTGGCTTATCACATTTGGACTGCTAGATGCAATTTTATCTTTAGGCAAATATTGGCAAACTTCAACTTGATCACTTCCAAAGCTTGGACAGCTGCCCATGACTGCTTCTCTGCTCATGGCCTTATTCATAAACATATCTCTATTTTATCCAGCTGCCCCGAACTCTCTATTTCTGTCTCAACCGATGCGGCTTGGGATCCTCATTCAGGTATGGCTGGGTTGGGTTTTATTATTTTTACTAATCATCAGTTAATCCTTCTTGTAGGGGCTGCTGGTGATTCCTGTGCATCTTCCCTTGAAGCTGCTGAATTACTCGCTATTCAATTTGCTCTGGATCACTGCTCTAATTTTGGTTGGACTCCTTCAAATCTCTACACTGACTGTTGTTCTGCCATTCAACTTCTTCAGAATTTCAACAACATCACTGCTTAGAGAAACTCCGCGATCATTCACTCCATCAACCACATTGAGCACCAGTGGCCTGAATTCTACTTTGATCATATCGTACCGTGATTTCAATTTCATTGCGGATCGACTTGCTCACTCGAGCTCAAATCCACAAGTCACTCTATTCAGCTCAAGGCGGGACCGACTCACGGCTTGAAGACCTATGCAAAAGCTTCTCGCTTTTTCTTTCTAGTCATTTTTCTTGTTTTTGTCGACTCTTGTAGCTCCTTTTTGCCAGTACTATTTTTCTAGAAGAATAGTATAGCAACCCAATTCTATAATGGTACATGCAAATTTCTGCTAAAAGGATTATTTATGCAAACAAATGGGTGGACTTGACCTAAAGGTCTACGCTAAAATTAAACAGTCTACGCTAAATTTAATGGTTGTTAATGCCTTAATGTTCTTGGTTAGCGATTAAAAATAAAAACAACCCTATTAAAGCTTGAAAAGAAGGTGATTGATGTTCTCCATGTAGAATATTGAAAGTTCTTATAGGATTCAATGATGCCTCCCCGGATATGAAAAATAGCTCATAAATATGGATTAAGCTAAATTTGGGTGATCATGATGAAAAAGTGACATTCTCTGAGACATTTAGATTATATCATGAATGATAAATAACGATCGAAACATTGAAACATGTTAATTCCGACTTCTTTTCGTTTGGCGGGCGGAACCAAGGGGGAGCTAGCGGTGAAGCCCCCTCGAGTCTTGGGAGAAAAATACTTTTAAACAATATAAGATTTTTGTGATTTTTCAAATTTTTATATCTTAGAGAGCGTCTTTCGAGCGTAAGCATCGTCATATCTTAGAGACGGCACGCGTGCTCTTCTCCTTGGTGCTTTTCTTCCTCCCTCATTTTTAGAGGGCGATCTTTGTTAGCACTCATGTTTACTTGATTAACCTTCAACCATCATCTCAACTTCAAGATCGTAGTCAGGGGCGAGTGTCTTCATGGGACACCGCCCGCTATGATCATCTTACGTGTTTTTGGTTGTCGTTGCTTTGTTTTGCTCTCACCTCGAGAGTGGACTAAACTCACCCTGCCCGAGTCTGCTTTTCTTGCGTTTTTCTTGGGTATAGTCTTGAGCATAAAGGTTATCGTTGTTATGATCCTGTTACTCGTCGTATACGTATCTCTCGTGATGTCAATTTTGACGAGTCCACACCCTTCTATATTTCTCTGTCTTCTACTGTGTCTCCCTCTCCCTCAGTTCCTTTATCATTCCTTTTCCCTACTCCTTTTGAGGATGCTCCCCTTGTGTCTTTACCTCCTCCCGAGTTTCTTACTCACTCCACTCTTGACCCCCCTCCTCCTTTATCTGTTGAGTCTCCTACAGTGTCTTCCCCTTTTTCCTCGCTTCCTCCTGCTCACCCGCCTGTTCGTTTCTTTTACCATCGTCGAGATCCTGCATCCTCTCCACTTAGGCAAGGCCTCTCTGATGCCTCTCCTGTTACCGATCTAGCTCCTGAGGTATCCTCCCACACTTACACTTTACGTGACCGCTCTACTTTACATCCTCCTAATCGTTATGCCGTTACTAGCACCAGTGTCTCAGATGTCTTTGAGCCAGGTACCTACAAGGAAGCGGTTCGGTCGCTTTGGCCAGCGGATTTGCCATGGCCGAGGAACTTGATGCTTTGTCTCGGACTCGCGGATGGGATCTGTCCCTCTACACCTCTCATTTCTACTCCCATCACTTGTCGTTGGATCTAATGGATCTCTTGAGCGCTATAAAGCGCATCTTGTTGCTCGTGGTTTTTAGCAGGAGCATGGCCGTGACTATGAGGAGACTTTTGCTCGAGTGGCCCATGACTGCCTGTGCGTACATTCGAGGGCGGAACCAAGGGGGGCTAGCGGTGAAGCCCCCTCGGTGCTTGGGAGAAAATACTTTTTAAACAATATAAGATTTTGTGATTTTCAAATTTTTTATATTTAATTTCATGAAAAATACAATATTTGGACATATAAAAGTGTGGAGTATGGGTGTGCTTGAGTGGTTAGTGGGTTTGTCCATAAGGTTTTGGGTCTTTTGATCCGCCCTAGTTCAAATCCCACATAGTGCATTTTTTTCACATTTTATTTTTTAATTTAAAAATTACTATTATTTCAAAATTTTAATAAAATAAATCTTATATATAAATTTTGCATTTTTTTCACATTTTATTTTTAAATTTAAAAATTACTATTATTTCAAAATTTTAATAAAATAAATCTTATATACAAATTTTAGTAATTTAAAAAAAGTTTGAATTGATCATGAGACCTAACATATATACATATATATTATAATGTACTATATATCTTTAGAGTGAAACAACAAAAGTTTTTTTTATAAACAATAGTTTGGTTGTTTGTAGTGAGGAGGATCAATTTTACCATATTTTAAAAAAAAAATACAAACTTGAGATGTATTCTTATTTGTTGAATTATTGAAAATCTCATATATTTTCTATCGGTAATAACAAATTTTTAAATTATACTTTATATTTTTTTTTAATATGTGTATTCAAATTTTGGTTATATTAGTACATTATTCTTTATTTAAAAATAATTATTTTTGTTAGATTATTTTTACTTTTTTTATTTTTTTATTTTGCCTTTTGAGGCTTCAGTACCTCTACCATTAAGTCACGGTTTCAGTCACTGCGTACATTAGTTCTTTGTTGCTTGTACGTTTCGTGGGTGGGTTCTTCATCAGCTTGATGTGAAGAACGCCTTTCTTCATTGGGAGTTAAAGGAGGAGGTTTACATGACTCCTCCTCACGGCCTTGGTGTCTCGGGGTTTTATTTGCAGTCTTCGATGTGCTCTCTACGGTCTCAAAGCAGGGCTCCACGTGACTGGTTTGAGAGATCAGCTACCGTCGTTGAAAGTGCTTGGTTTTACTCGAGCATACATGATCCGGCGAGTCTTCGTATATACTTCACCTCGAGTCGTACCATTCTCCTTTTGTATGTAGATGACATGATCCTTACTGGGGATGATTCTGCTCATATTACCTTTGTGAAGCGAAAGTGTGTGAGACATTCTTGATGACCCGATCTAGGTGCGCTTCGTTACTTCTTGGGCGTTGAGATCACTTCCCATCCTAATGGGTATCGTTTATCTCGGAGTGTTACACTCTAGATCTCCTTGCTTTCGATCTGGTTTGGCGGATACTCGTCTTCTTTGCTACACCGATGGAGTTATATTTGCGACTTCGATGCGTGCGATGGGATCACTGATCGATCCTTCTCGCTATCGCCATCTTGTTGGCGAGTTTGGTATACTCTAGCCGTCACGTCGACATTTCTCATCTTTGTTCACATTCTCAGTCAGTTTGTCGCGGCCCCCACTTCTGTTCACTATGGTCATCTTATCTGGGTGTTGCGCTATCTTCGTGGCACTGTCTCGCGTGGTTTATTCTATTCACGTCAGTCCACTCTTGATTCCGAGCTTATACGATGCTACTTGGGCTAGTTCTCCTGATGATCGTGTTTCTGTCACTGGCTACTGTATATTTCTTGGGTCTTCCCTTGTTGTTTGGAAGACCAAGAAAGCGAACTCTTGTTGTCAAGTCCGAGTCTTTGAGTGAGGTTCGTGCATTAAGCGTCTCTTGTCCGGGGAGGTCCTTTGGCTTCGTTCGATTCTGCGAGGATTTTGGTATCTCGATCATTTCTCCTATTCACATTCCTTTGTGCGATCTGGGGGCACTCAGATTGCTACGGATCCGGTCAAGCATGGTGACCAAACACATAGGTGTGGATGCCCACTTCACTCGATGTCATGTATGTGCCCAGGCTGTATCACTTCACTATCTTCCTACAGAGGTCCAGGTGGCTTATTTCTTTACCAAAGCACAGACGCGCGATCAACATCTATTCATGTTATCCAAACTCAAGACGCATGATCCGCCTTGAGTTTGAGGGGGGGTGTTAGATATATATGTATGTATGTATACTTATACATGTATAGATGTATACTTGGGTATAGTTGTTCCTATATATGTAGACCTAAGGTTTTCTTCATTTCCATCTAGTTAATGAGAATTGTTCCACTCTCTCTTATCTCTCTCTCTTCTCTCTCTATCATAAATAAACTGAGATTTAGCGCACAAGCACAATTTAGAAAGATAACAGTCATTACAAAGCTCATACCTGGCCTTAGTTCCTCCTTGCAAGCATTGATTTCGGGTCTCCCGAGTATATCACCAACTTCACATAAATCCAATCATAAACCTTGTCTATGGATCGGAAATAAAACATTCTTCTTGATTCTTTTGATCATGATGAACACAATGAACATCCGAAGCCAACAATAAATCACGATGCAAGTCCTATGTAAAGCCATAAGTCATCATATCAATCTCCGTTTCCATCTTGATTTCCTCCATGGAAAGATCCTTGAGCAGGTGTCGCATTGGTGCAATTACTTAGAGGATATCCACAAAGACCGTCGTTTTTAAAAAGAAAGTCGATGCATCTAAAGTCCGAAGTTGATTGCACGATGGAATTTTCCCGACAACTTATTGTGTGACAAGTTCAGGTGATCGAGAAAAATTCAAAGTGGATATGCTCGGAGGGATGATACTGAAAAATTTATTGCTTGATAAATCGAGTGACTCTAATTGATTCATGTCACCAATGTTTTTCCCAGCAACTTCCCATTGAAAAGATTATTAGATAAATTCAAGAAAAATCAATCCATGAAGTGATGTAAACTCATCGAAATTCACCGAAAGCTTTGTTGCATGACAAGTCAATGCTAGTGACTAGGAAAAAGCACTTTTTGTGTATTCGGTTTGCCGCCCTTTGCACTTATCACCGAGACTCCAAGTGCTTGTATGTTGATGAGCCATTTCGAAAAATGCTTACTTGATCGTATTGTGAAATCAAGAGCTGGGATTTTTCACTGTGACTTGTGACCATGGCTTTAAAACCTCCAAAAGTATGAGGAAAAAAATGACACCGAGAGGTTGTTACATGCAAGATCCGAACCCGGGAGAGATGAGAGTTTTAATAATTGCTCTGGTATTAAACCTTCGAACAAGTTTGATCTCAAGCGAAGGACTACTAATGATACAACACTTCCAATCCATGAAGGTATTGTTCGAGCTCTGTTTTCACCAATGTCAAGAACCACCAATTTTTTTGCATTTTTCAGAGACAAAGGGAGATTTCCAGATAGGATATTCTTTTGCAAATGCAACGATTGAAGATGGGTGAGCGAACACAATGGCTTCGGGGAATCTCGCGAAAAGAAATTGTTGTTAGATAAATCAATAATTGCTAACAATGATGACTGATTCAGCGATGTGGAAGTTCTCCGGACATGTTGTTGCTAGATAGATCCGAGTGGTTTCAAAATAGTGAGGTTCTGAGAGAAAAAAATGGTATCTTGCCATTAATATGATTATGTGATAAAGAAAGAACTTGAATTTGGTTAGCTGAAGCAAGGCTTAATTGAATAGGACCAAATAAAGAATTGTTTCTTAGATCAATGATGTTCAAACCCGAGGAGTTCTAATCAGGTATCAAGCCTTCAAATTTGTTATGGCTTATATCAATAAACTCCAAGAAGGAATGTTGCAAAGTAGGTAGAATTCCACTTAAATTATTATGTGATATATTGAGAAAGCGCAAATGATTGGATGATAAATTCCAAAACAATGTTGGGACATTGCAGAAATTTCGACCTCGATAGACAAAGAAACCCCGACACTGTTTGAGTTTTTAAGCCAAGCGAGGGAAACACGAAAGCTTATTCGCAAGAGCACATCATGATAGTATCGAGCATAAAAAGGAGGCACCCAATCGTTGGTCACATTAAGCTGCAGACAAATTATAGGAGAAATCCATCCACTGCAAGTCCATTAGATTTGCAAAATGGTGTTCAACTAAAGTGCCAACAAATGAATTTTCACGGGTAGTAAGGTTCCCAGTTAGCTAACCTACCTATGCTCTCGGGACCCTTCCATTAAATTTGTTGTTCAGCCAAATTTAAGTAGCTCATACCATGATCCGTGTCCTCCTGAAAACAAAAACTATTTCTTATGTAGTTCTCGGGGCAATTAGACAAAAGTCGTTCACTATATCATCAATTTCTTCTTTTGATTAAATTGCTACTTAAATCTAAGCTATCGTAACTTCGCATAAGTTCCCCATGGATTTTTGGCAATATTCCACTAATGTTGTTCATTGATAGATAAAAGCACTCGTCAAGCTTGTGAGTTTTTCCAATGCTCCCTGGCGGTTCCCCTACAATCATATTTTTTGAAACAACGTCGAAAGCGAAGATGAACAAGATTTCCTATAGTTTCGAGGCAATTTGCCACTGATATTGTTACCATCCCCACCAAAATGCTGCAATAGAGTGAGATTGCCAAAGGATTCAGGAATTGGTCCACTGATCATATTCCATGACAAATCCAAGTATTGCAGGTTTCTTCGATCCCCAATGCTTGCAAGCATTAATCCCTGAACTTGGCTATAGAACAAATCAAAGTACACTAAATTTGTAAGATTGCTCAGAGATTCAGGAATGCTTCCATTGAATTCATTTAGTGACAAATCAAGTTTCTCCAAGCTACCAAGATTTCCCAAGGACTCTGGAATCACTCCACCAAAATGGTTTTGAGACAAGCTCAAGACTCTCAAACTACTCAAGTTACCAATGGTTGTTGGCAACTTACCATGCAGAGCACAATTTGAAAGATCAAGATGAACAAGGCTATTGAGATTGAACAACCCATCGAAGCGAGTGATGTTGAAGAAATAATTCCAAGAAAGATCAAGCACAAGAAGAGATGTGAAGTTGAGATGATGATGAAGCGAGTAGTATCATGAATACCACCGGGTTTGGAGGCCGGCATAAGAGAGTTTCAAGACAAGAAGAGAGAGAGCATATTAATGCTATGAAGCCAACCATGAGCGTTAGAAAGGTCCACCCCACTCAAGTCAAGGTAATGCAAAAAAAGTCATTCGGAGAGCCGGTGGAGGTCATTAGCTTGTAGAAAATCATTGAAACTAAGATCAAGATATCGCAAGCATGATAGGTTTCCAAAGGTATGAGGAAGGATTCCACTGAATTGACATTAGAGAGGTTAAGGTACTCAAGGTTGGCAAGAGAGCCAATGAAAGTCCGGGATGGGAGTCACTAAAGTTATTCATGCTCAAATCCAAGTGCCTTAAATGGTGAAGCTGAATGAGAGAAGAGTTCAACTTACTTGCTAGTATCCGATCACTCTATTAAAGGGATCATAATTATAAGGGTATTGGAGATCAAGCTTGATGATATGACCTGTTTCATGGTTGCGGGGCGCTCCCCTCAATTACGTGCAGTCATGACCGAGTCCAAGATGAGAGAAAGCTTTTGCTGTTGTTGTTGTGGTGGTGGTGGTTACTCCACATGCCTGCTTTGTTGGGGGTTTGACTTGAAATGCAACAGTGAAAAACTGCGGAATTTACTATAGTACTGTTAATGTTCACTGTTATTGTTCACATGCGACCGGTATGCGGGTGCACACTTGCCCGTGAAGTTCACTGGCAAAACTATGCGGTTGGTATGCAGGCGCACTGTTCACTTACGGGGTTCATGCGCCCGCATACACCCCGTGAAACTCACTAGCGATCTTGTGTGGCCCGTATGCAGCCCGCATAAGCTGCAAAAAACCTTCAATGTCTTCCTTGAGGCTTCAATGTTCCTCCCAAGGGTTCTACAAGGCTTCAAAGCTTCAAAACAACTCATAAAATGCTATCAAACCCCTCATTCATGTTAGAATGAGATGAACAAACAAACAAAGATTCAAGACAACGATTTTTAGCGTGGAAACCCTACAAATCGAGGGAAAAACCACGGGACTCCTTAGAGCCTCTTAAACATGTATCCACTAGGTCAATAAAGAATTACAATGGATCTTCTCTAGCTAACTAGAGGTTTACAAGCACAAGGACAAAGACATTCATGAGAGAAGAGTTCTCATTGACAAGCATCATCATCATCATCATCATCAAGATGGCTAACAAACAACAAGTAGGGAGAAAAAAAGAAGGATCAAACCTAATCAATAGGTAGTGCTTCTTGCAAGGAGTCTTCTCCCGGAGTTTGAGTGAGATCCGGCGAGGTTTGGCTGTCCGATCTCCTTGCCCTAGCCTTCTCTCCTTCTTCTCCCTCTTTGTCTTCCCTCTCTCACTTCTTCAGGATAATAACCCTCATCACCAGCATAACCTATTCTCATTACCAAGGAATGAGAAAAATTTCACCTTGTAAAGTTACCTCTTTGCCCTCCATCTTCTCCACTATTGACCTAGCTTCATTTTTTTTCTTTTTTTTTCATCATGGGCTTGGAGCCCAATTATTCATCCAACCCAACAAATGGGCTGGACCCCAACATGCTTTGATGCTGAGAAGGGCTATCCTTTCAGTCTCAATGCAGCTTATTATACCGTGGACATAATAAGCTGGAGAGAATGCTGAAACAACAAGGATAGCAAGCAAAACAAACGGTAAGAGACAAGCCATGAGATCAAAGAGACAAATTCTGACAAGTGTCTGTGGAGAATTGTGTGAATGGGATAGAAGAAATGCATGCCTTATATAAGTAGATTTATTAAAAGGGGCTTTTACATATATACCCTGACAACATTTTCATGAGAAAAAAAAAACATAATTGTTTATATTTTCATACGTATTTTGTGAAATTGATAGCTTACAAAGAAAATTACTTGGAGGTCGTCTAAAACTCTAGAAGTATTCCTATATCATCAAAATATCTATTTAATTTTAAATTTACTTTTGTTGATATATATTATCTATTTTAGTTTTTATAATTATTTTTCATCATATCTTCTGCCTTAGTAAAGATAGCTTATCCTAGTTTCAACATGAGCGCACCCGAAGCAATTAGGGTAAGCTTGCCCTTTCCCAAAACATGAGCATGCTCACCTTTGCATTGACTGGCTCAACTTGTCCATTATGTTGGAATGTCTGATTCTCAGATAAACGCGAGACTTTGATTATATTTAATGTAATGGTACACATACCGAGTTATGTTTAAACCATTTCATTTTCAACAAATTAAATGCGGCATGCATGTCTACCATCTAAAAAATACTTCAAGTAGCTTCATATATAGCTTGCTAATTTCTATGGGCTTGACCCTATAAGATGTAGGGTCCAATAATTGATTAGTTGACTTGACTCAACCAACTTGATTTAGAAATTTTAATAAGAGTTAGTGTATATAAAATTTCTAAGAAATTTTTTGAAATAGAATATGAGTGCATCTCAAAGCAATGATGGATTTAAGTCATAAGTGACATTTAAAAGTTACCAAGTAGCTAATTTATTGAAAGAAAGAAAAAAACTAAAAACACAAAAATAACTTAACACAAGACTACCACCAATTAAGACAGTTTAAAAAAAGCTAAGCTAAACAACAAAGGGCTTAAGAGAAGCAGTAACAGTTATGCTTGAAACATTTCATATCTAGGGAGGTGATGAAACAGGGATATATCATGACAAGATCTTCCATGAGCTGCGAGTTTGTCAGCTAAAACGTGTGGAAATGCTGTGAGGCACTATTTGCTTTAACTACACCATAACAAGTCTAGTTTAGACTATTTCAATTTCAAGAAATTATTATTATTATATTAATTATCATTGTCCTTACTGTTGAAAAACTATTTTTAATAATAATTATTATTATTCAGATATCTAAGTTTTCTCACACTCGAGCTCATTCCTAAATTCAGAGGTGAAAGTCATGTGTCCAAAAAAAATTATCTTGCAATAAGAAGAATGAGCATGATGTGAACCAGGAAATACCCCTTTGTTGTTTTTTTTATAAAAATCAAGATGATCACAATGCTTACTTATCATTACCGTCATTACAGTAAAAACAGAACACTACCTTGAATTGCATGTTCTCCTCAGCTCGCAATATTCTTCCCGAGCCGAGTTTGGTGAATACCTTGAATTGCTCTAAGGATATTCTACCAGTAACATATCTTGGTATCCCGATTTCTGGAAGACGGCCTCATCGACAAGACTGGGAAGTGCTCATTGCTAAATTCAGATCAAAACCTACTTCCTGGAAATCTAAACTTTTGTCCTTAGGGGGTAGACTAACTTTAATCAATTCTGTTCTTTCTGCCCTACCTACTTATTGGATGTCTATCTTTAAACTCCCCTCTTGGGTGATCAAAGCTATAGATAGAATCAGAAGAGACTTTCTATGGTCGGGGGCTGACATTGATAAACCTAAGATGCGGCTCGTTAATTGGAATCGTATTTGCCGACCCAGAGAACACGGGGGTTGGGGTATCTTAAATCTGAGAGATTTCAATGTGGCTCTCCTCGGTAAATGGTGGTGGAAAGTAGTGAATGATCAACCGTGGAGCGGAAAAGGGGTAGTACTCTTCAACTATTTCCATCATGTTCCACATTGGAATTTACACAATTGCCCCTCGAGTAGACGCTCTTTTGTTTGGAATGGAATTTTGGCGAGTAGGTCCACCTTTAGAGCTTGTATCGACCATAAAGTGGTGGATGGTAAGGCGACTTTGTTTTGGCTTGATAATTGGTTCGACAATCGTGCTCCGGCACATCTATGGCCAGAAACTTTCAGAGCTTATAACTCTCCGTCAGGTTCTATTTTTGAGCTCGCTTGTCTTTTGCAATCACAGTGGATTAGGGAGGGCCAAGGTCAGACTTGGACCCCCCTAACCTTGTTGACTCGGTTTCTCCTGGGTCAGAGGACATTATTAGTTGGAAGTTGACAACTAATGGGCCTTTCTCGGTCAAATCTTTCTATTGCTTTCTTAAGCATGGAGGGGTTATGTGCAAAACCACTAACTTGATTTGGAGTAGCTCTGCCCCTAAAAAAAATCTGTATTTTCAACTGGTTAATGTGGGATAAGAGTATTCTTACTTTAGACAGACTCGCTGCTCGTGGTTGTAATCGTCTCCTCACTACAACTTGCGTCTTGTGTTTTGCGGACGAAGAGACAGTTGATCACCTCTTCCATGCTTGTCCTTTTGTGATTCGTTTATGGAATTTTCTTACTTCTACTTTTCGGCTTCCATCGTTCCCCCGGTCAGTTCAGGACTTGTGGGAACGTTGGAGACCCAAACTCCCGAACAGTGTGAGGGATGTAGGGCATCTTATTTCTCGTGCTTTACTCTGGAATGTTTGGTTGGAGAGAAATGCGCGAATTTTTAGAGAATCCTTTTCTGCACATTCAATCATTCTTCGCAAAATTATTCATATGTTCTTGCTTTGGGTTGATGCAGTTCCTGAGTCTAAAAAGGCAAGATTCAACGAGCCGACTGCCACTGCTAAACACAGTTTGGATTTCTTGATTGACAACACTAGAGCTGGCGAGGATGACTTAGCTAAGTAATTGGTAGTTGTTGCTCCCGCCCTTGGAGCTGGGAGAGGTTGCTTTGTTTTGTATTTTTTCTTCTGTTAGTTGTTGGTTTCTGCCTTTTGGCTTTTTGTATCTTTCCACTGCTAGTGGATTATCTTCCTTTTTCAGTTTAATGAATGTGGTTTATCCACTTTTTCAAAAAAAAAAAAACTTTTAAAGAATCAAAGACATAAAAGACCGCTAGTCACATATATAAATTTCAAACTTCTTGAAAGTATACGTGTGGAAAGCTTTTTGTTGGAAAAGTCCAAAATTAAGTAGGCTTTGAACTAATTTTTTTTTTGGACTTGACCAGCAAGGTGTGTAATAATTGATTAGTTGACTTGACTAGGCCAATTTCTTTTAGAAATTTTGTTAGCAGCTACAATTACGTTCATGATTATTTTCAGTTTTGGTTATATAGAAAGCATACTAATGGTTGAGCATATGATAAATTTAATTTACTTATAATGTCAAATTGTGGTGTTCTTTTCTTAGATGCATATGTACAGCTCTTGTTGATCCTGAATTTTTAAGGAAGAAGGTATCTATGGGATGGCAGATTAAATGCATGCATTAGAATCAAACCTCCCTCAATTCCTGTTTCAACATTTGCTATTCCCTTTACGTTTAGAATATATAAATTTCACATGAAGTCAAGCATTCCGAGAAGCTGAAACTATAAATCTTATGTACTTCATATTTAGACTGATGTTTTAATTGTATGATGTTTATTTTGGCTGCATCACATGATCAACTTATGGTGATAAAACTATTTTCTCTAAAGTTTTCTGTTAAATGTTAAGCATAAAAGGTTGACAGTTTAAGGGCCTCATACAATCAAATAATATTTTCTGAAAGTCTATTATAAAGGTACATACAAATTTCTGCTAAAATAATTATTTATGCAAGCAAATGGTTAAAGTTCTCTACTAAAGTTAATGGTTGTTAATGCCTTAGTTTTTTTTATTCCT
Source organism: Dioscorea cayenensis subsp. rotundata (assembly GCF_009730915.1). NCBI lineage: Eukaryota > Viridiplantae > Streptophyta > Magnoliopsida > Dioscoreales > Dioscoreaceae > Dioscorea > Dioscorea cayenensis. Next base: position 20,470,688 of record NC_052472.1, read on the forward strand.
GGTTGGCAGTTAACATAAAACAACCCTTTTAAAGCTTGAAAAGAAGTGATTGATGTTCTCCATGAAGAATACTGAATGTTTTCATAGGATTCATTTGCCAATATTTTATATCTAAATTTACTACATTGGCTAAAATTTTCCATTCTATGTTGCCTCCTGGATATGAAAACAGCTCATAAATGCAGATTAAGCTAAATTTGGGTAAATTATATAGATGAAAGTTGACATTCTCTACACATTTATATTTCATCATGAATGATAAGCATTGTCTGAAACATTAATACATGTTAATATCCAGCTACTTTCATTTATCAGTTCATTTTGTGCAGAGATGTTTGTGAGGCAACAATCCTCTGTTACATGCCCCTCTGTTTTCCTCCTGCTGCTACATATTCACTCCAAGGATGAGTATTTCTGTTGAGGCTTTTAATAACTCTTTGGATGATTGGAATAATTGGAAGCATTTCTTAGGCTTATCTATTGAAGTTTTAATAACTCTCATGGATTCTAGATGCTTCAAAGTCACCTTGCCTATCCTAAAATTTGTTTCTGAAGTTATATTAACTATGAATAAAGTGGATAAACCACGAATTTATTGAAGAAACCAGAGAAGTAAACAACAGATTGGCATGTCATTCATGTGTTTGTATAAATGCCCAGTAATTGAATGAATGAATCAGTGAACTATTTTTCAGTGTGAATTCATATCCTCTGTTCTTCTTCTTTATTATCAGTTCATACATTGAGAACAACTGAGAGTTACAAAGGAGAAGACTTGTGAGAGCAATATTGATACAATTGGATCCTGACAATCAATGCTTATGACTAGTAAGAGCACCTTCGTGTATTCCCTTTGCTGCACCTTTACACTTATCATCACCAGAGACTCCAAGCAATTATATGTGGATGGAAATCTATCAGAAAATGAAGTATTACTCCAAATGCTTACTTGATCATATTTGGAAATCAAGAGCTGGGATCTTTCACTGCAACTTGGTACCATGGCTTTAAAATCTCCAAAAGAATGTGGAAAAATAGCACCTGAGAAGTTGTTATGTGCAAGGTCCAAAACCTGCAGAGATGAGAGTTTTAATAATTGTTCTGGTATTGAACCTTCAAACAAGTTTGATCTCAAGCGAAGGATTACTAATGATACAAGACTGCCAATCCATGAAGGTATTATTCCAGAAATCTTTTTTTCACCAATGTCAAGAACCACCAATTTGTTTGCATTTTTAAACGAAAAAGGGTGATTCCCAGATAGGCCATTCTTTTGCAAATGCAAAGATTGAAGATTGGTGAGAGACACAATGGCATTTGAAATTCTGCCAAAGAAATTGTTGTTAGATAAATCAATAATCGCTAACCATGATAACGGATTCCAGCAATGCGGATGTTCTCCAGACATATTATTGCTAGATAGATCAAGCACTATCAAAGTAGAGAGGCTACATAAAAAAAATGGAATGCTGCCATTAATATGTTTATGTGATAAAGATAGAGTTTTAATTTGGTTTGCTGAAGCAAAGGATAATGGAATAGGAACAAATAAGGAGTTGTTTCTGAGATCAATGATCAAAGCCGGGAATTCCACTCAGGTATCAAACCTTCAAATTTATTATGACTCAGATCAATAACCTCCAAGACAGAATTCCGGAAAGTAGGTAGAGTTCCAGTTAAATTATTATGTGATATATTGAGAAGGGCCAAAGAAATTAATGATAAATTCCAAAACCATGTCGGGACATTGCCAGTAATTCTTGCATTTGATAGACATAGACTTGCAAGCCCTGTTTGAGTTTTGAGCCAAGTCGGAAACTCGGAGCTTATTGTGCAAGAGCACATCAGGATAGTATCAGCATGAAAGGGTGGCACCCAATCCTTGCTCACATTCAGCTGCAACAAATTACAAGAGAGATCCATGTAAAGCAAGTCTGTTAAATTAGCAAAATGGTGTTCAGTTAAATTACCAACGAATGAATTTGCTGCGACATCCAAAAGTCTCAGTTTTGATAATCCACTCAAGCTCTCTGGAACAGTCCCATTAAATCTGTTGCTTCCCAAACTTAGTTGGATTGAACCATCCATGTTCTCTGAAATCAAACCATGTCTAATGGATTTCTTGTTCTCTGTGCAATTGGACAAGCCATTCACAAGATCATCAACTCCTCCATCTAAAAAATTGCTAGTTAAATCTAAAGTCCTTAACTTGCATAAGTTACCAATGGGTTTTGTTAATGTTCCACTAAACTAGAGAGTTTCCCAATAAACTCTGGTATCTAATAATTTCTTGCAAGGCTGGAATCCGTCTCCAATAATTTAATGCAACAGGAAAGAAGAAGAAAGCATTATTAGGAGCAAGGTTATCAGACCAGCTTACAAGTTGAAGTGGTCTTAATATTTGTGGCGCTAGGGCTTGGCTTACTGGATATCTTAAAAGAGCTGTATGTAATTGATTCATTGCTTTCTATTTCTATTTTTTTTGCAGTTGCAGAGTTGGGCAAAGAGTTTCTTCTCTAACATAATGTTCTTATGCAGCTTGGATCAATCCCACAAAAAATTAGCTTATTGAAGAACCTCAAATTGCTGGATTTGAGCTTGAATCAATTTTTTGGCCCATTCGTTCTGGGTTAGGGGATTTGACCAGTGTCACAAAAATTTAGAAAAAAATATACTCCTTAGACTTAAATTCCCTTCAATAAGTTGCCTTGTTTTTAATGGTTTGTTCTGGCGTGAGTCTGAAATTTTTTCTGAGATTTTTCATTCTAATGGGTTGACTGGTGGTATAATTAAATTTGGTGATAGTACATGATGAACTTTGAAACAAATGCTACCACATTAATGTTAGAACATATGGATGATTGTTATCTGTTTGGATACCATATTTATCTCTTCCAGCTATCCTTTCTGATATATTTATCTGCGGCAGGATGCCTTCCTATGAAAATCGAACTGGATTATGTGGGCTACTGCTCTCAAATTTTCTGAATGTTCGTAAAACTCTTTTGCTGGGAAGATACCTCCATGTCTCCAAGTATTTGCTAAGGTACAATGTCTTAAATGAATTTATATTTAAGCTTGCTTTTGTTAGATGTATTGTTGTATTGTATATGTATGTGTGCATGTATATGTATGTATAGATGTATACTTATCATGTTCTATATGTAGACCCAAAGGGTCACTCATGTAATGTGTTCAAGGAATGTACATTTGTTCCACTCTCTCTTTCTTCTTCTAAGAGCTTTCGCTAAACTTACTTCAGTTTTACTGGATCATTTGTACAGACTCAACTTCTGGGGGAATTGTTTTTAAGATGAAGAGTCCATCAAGCCCGGTTCTACTGAGCAATGTAGGGTGTCTGTAGGGTGCCTTCTGTCAAGATTTCTTGACATTCTTCAATTTATTTATTTATTTGTTCAGTATACTCTGATTAACAGCCTTCATTTCCATCTATACATAACTCTGTGAAAATCAGAGCAGCCAATGAAACCTATGAATGTTCCAATGTGGCACCAAAGGCCAGATCAACCAAATTAGCTTCTGATTTTGGAAGTCACTACAGGTGCAGTTATTCTTATCTCTATGATCACTTGTCTTGTGTCTGCTATCAAAAGATGCAAAAGAAAGCACTCTAACATTGTCCTAATAAGAAAACAATTGAGTTCGAGGGATGAAATATCAACATCAGTCGGTTAGCACAATGGTCTTATTTCCTCCCTTATTAACTTATTTTGCAATATCGATGATGAAGAATAATGATTTTTTTTTATAATGCTTCAAACAGACAGTGAGTTCTTGAAAAGTGTTGAGGTTCAGCAATCCGGAACTTGAAGTTGCTTGTGAAGATTTAAGTACCATAATTGGGGTCTTCTACAGACAGTAAAGTCTACAAAGGCACAATGATGAATGGGCCCAAAATCGTTGTTTTGCCGCTTAGTATTTCAGAAATCAATGGATAATCTACTTCAAGCTTCAGTTTCAGAATGAGGTTTGTGCAAGAAAAGAATTTTTTTTTTTGAAAAGGTGGTTAAACCACTTCATTAAAAAGAAGAAAAACGATACAAAACACAAGAAAAGAAATTTTAGAGTTGATCATTGTGTGAGGAAACTCTTTATATTTAATTTAGGTTGCAGAATATGTAAGGTTAAATAATAAGAACACAGAAAAGTTGTCGGTGGCGCATTGCAGAGGAAGCAAACCATTGTCAAGGATGCTTGTTTTCCAATACACATCAAATGGAACACTATATGAGCATCTTTACTGTAAGTGTTCTGTTATGGTTGCTTATTGACTGATATCTTTATCATCTTAACAATATTAAGCATGAATCTTTGTCACAAAAAAAAAGGGTGTGAATTCATTATAGATGGTGAAGGATGCTAATTCTTTTGGCTAAGATGAATGAAAAATAGTTATTAGTATCGCTAGTAGACTAAAAATATTTGCACACTAAACCCCAGCATCCGTTCGCAATATCCTAGTTGAACTCTAGTTCTGTGTATCTTACTGAAGATTTTTTTTTCCAAAGGTGTGGAAATTATATTACTTGATGATACTTACTGAAGACTTTTTATCCAAAAGTTTCCTCTTATTTTCTACTTCTGTTTATGGAGTGAAATCTATTGTATCTATGTAGTTGTTTGATTTTGAGGGTGGAAAGCCATTGTTTTTGAAACCAGACATAAATGGTTCTATCACCAATGGTGGACTGTATAATGGGTTTATGGATTCCATAGAAAGATGACATATGGTTGTTCAGGGCAACACATTTGCTTTCAGAAATCTTTTACTAGAGCTAATCAGTGGAAGGCCCTTCATATTGCAGAGATAGAGGATGGCCTTTGGGTTGGGTGATAAATCTTTAATATATGATGGACATCTAAAATTGATTGCAGAAAATGTTGATTACTGACAGAAATAGTGCTTCATTTACTTATTGATCTTCAGTTTTTATGTGGCATTATTAAGAAGACAATATGTTGGGTGCCAATGCGATGCAAGGAACTCCACGGAGAGCTGAAGAAGTAGCAACCACATCAACCAACACCACCTTCATTTCAAAATCCTTCAGTTTGGAACGTTCTTCTCTTTCCCTCTGCCAACCTGAGTTCCCTCTGCCAACCTGAGTTCCCCCTGTTTGTCCGCTCCCCCTCTTGCTATGGCAAACGGGGGTCAGCCACCCCTCCCGCCTCACTCCAAATCGTGGGTCTCAAATCGCCTCCTCCCTTGACTCAAACCCTAGACAATTCCCCACTCCATAACGCCTGACTTTTTAAGCAAACTCAAATCCTCCACTTCTTGCTTTTGTCCGCTTTGGACAAAGATGCTATCAACAGTAGGCCGCTTGAAGTTCCAATATGCTCTCTACGGAAAAACTGCTGGGGAAATCTCCCCATTTGAGCAAGTCAAGTCGCTTTTTGGCTGAACAAATGGAGTCATGATTAGTGAGGTCTTTATCTCCGATCTTCCCAATGGTTTCTTACTGATAAGATGCTCTTCTGAGAAAGTGATGCAGAGTCTTCTTCTTGATGGGCCTTGGACCATAAATGGCATTATACTTCAACTATCTCCATGGAAACCCTTCTTTGAACCAAGCTTTGCTAAGCTTAATTCAGCGGCCATCTGGGTTCAGTTTCATAACTTGCCTGTTGAATGTTGGGACGGTGAAACTATTGATACTATAGGCAGTAATTTTGGAAACCTTATAAAAATTGATGAATTTACATCCTCATTGGCAAGATCCAAATATGCTCGTGTGTGCATCGAAATAGACTTATCGAAGCCTCTTTGCCGAGGTTTCTGGATCGGAGATGACGTTCATAGGGTGTTTGTTGTTGTGATGTACGAACGTTTACCAACATTTTGTTACAACTGTGGGCTCATTGGTCACGGTAGTAAGTCTTGCAACCGACCATCGTTGTCGGGGGCCGGTGAGTCTTCTTTGCCCTCTCGTGTTTTACGAGAGCCGGTAGAGAATACTCCCTTGGTCTCGCATGACGTTGATCAATGCATGGATCCTGCTGACCCTATTTTCGTTCCTGGAGAGGATGATAACCCGGGATCAGAGTTTGGACCTTGGCTTCTGGTCTCTCGTCGGCGTGGCCGAGCTCGAGGTCGTGGTGGTGGCGCCTGTCTCGTCTGTGCTCACGTGTCCTCGCGTTCCGCAGCCGGTCAGGAGATTGAAAATACCAAGTTTCGAGGCACTGCTTTGCACCGCTTACGTGGTGGATCCCGTGTCGCTAAGGGGCGGCGGTCTTCCACTATGCACGCATCCCATGATGGCACTTTATTTGGTGCCGTTACAAATTCTTCTGATCAAGATCCTGTGGTAAATCTAGCCGTTGATCCCAACATGGAGAACCCCACCATTCGCATCGAAAGTAACCCATCTGACCCTTCCCACTATCTTCCTGTCTTGCCTAATCCTGAAGTCCCTTTGCAGCACGTCTCTTCATTACAAAACTCCTTAACTATTAATGCTCAAGACAATTCACCGCCCTTCTCTCCCACTCAAAACGCTACCTTTCGTAACTCCCGAGAAGCCTTAAAGCTGATTAATCTTCCAAGAAATGTTTCCCTCCTCCCTATCTTGCGTACATCCGTCTCCGAAGTCTCTATTCATTCTCCTCCTCATAATCAATTGCATAACTCCCTTTGTAGCTCAAGTCTCCTCCTGCCCTTTGAATCAGTGATATGGAGGAGGATAGTGATGGTGGGGAGGGATCAACCGATGATGAGCGATGATGAAATGCCGATGATGGTGATGACGGTCCCGACTGACTCAACGACGCTCGGGTTCAAGATCGATCGGAGGTCAGACGGGAAGCCCTCATCAGGAAAGGATCAAACACTAATGAGATTTCACCTAAGAAGGGAAGGGTGGAACCAGAGGGTTCTGGTTTCTGTTGATTTGAGTCTTCACCTTAACCATTTTAGTTTCTGTCCTTTTTTCGAATTTGTTTTTATGAATACAGCTAAAATCCTTTTGTTGGAATTGTAGGGGTATCTCAGATCGGGATACTTCTTCTCGGCTCTTCCGGATCATCAGAAAGCTTAGCCTCTCTTGGTTTTGCCTTGTCTGAAACTCCTCGCTTAACTCGTTCTGAGTTGAGCTCTCTAAGAAAATTCCTAGGCTTTGGGAATGGGCGCCTATTCTTGCCGATGGTTATTCAGTGGTATCTTTTATCCTTTTGGAACTCAGACCATCGGTCAAGTCTCTCCTATCGCTGTTTCTTGTCGTGTTTTACATTTAGTGGTTTCCTCTTCATTTTCTAAAACTATTCTCATTTCGGTGGTTTATAACTCTTCTCGCTGTTCTTCTCAACGTTATCTCTGGCATGAACTTTCCAAGCTTTCTTCCCTTAGGTTTCCTTGGCTTATTCTGGGAGATTTTAACGCTATTCTCTCCAGAGATGAGCACATGGGAGGCCCCTTCACTAATTATAATCGTAAATCTTATTTTTTCAACGAATTTATTAATAGTAATAATCTCTTGGATCTTAAATATGTTGGTTCTGCTTTCACTTGGTGCAACAATCAACACGGCTCCGCTCGTCGTTGGGCCAGGCTGGACCGTTGTCTTGTTAATCTTGAGTGGAACGGTACCTTTAAATCCTATTCTCTAACTTATCTTGCTCGTTTTTTTTCGGATCACTCTCCTCTCTTTCTCTCAATTAATTTATCCTCTAATTTTAAAAAGAAAACTTTCCAGTTTAATAATTTTTGGGTTGATTATCTTGGTTGTCATAACTGTGTTCGTGAAGCTTGGGATTTTTATCCTCATGGTAATCCCATGCAGTGCTTACTCATTTTCTTTCCCGTACTCGCTCTAAGCTCATTTTTCCGTCTCGCTCGAGGGGTGAATAATTTGGATGCTATGATTTCTAAAGTTGAAGCGGATATTGGTTGTATGGAAATTTCGGATTTTGATCCTAATAATCAACCTGGTCTGATGTATCTTTATGCCAAGCTTGCTGCCTTGTAGCGCCAGAATAGCATTAAGTGGGCTCAGCGCGCTCGCTTACAGTGGATTTTGGATGGTGACAAGAATACTCATTTTTTCCACGCTATTTGTCATATTCGCTCTCACTCTAACTTTATTGCTCAGATTGAGTATAGCAATGGCAATGTCTTTTAGTGATTCTTCAGGGCATTAATCTTGCCTTCATGAATTTTTTTATCAAAAATCTTTTGGAGTCGAGTCTTATAACAATTCAGTCATACTTAATCGATGCTCTTCCTCCTCGATCTTCCTATGTCAGTCGATTCGACAAAACATTGCTCATTCGGATGTTACTTTTAGAGGAAGTTCACCGTTCTCTTTTTGATCTTCCTCAGGTAAGTCCCCTGGACCCGATGGTTTCAATGTTGAATTCTTTAAAATTTTTTGGAATGTGGTTGGCATATATCTCTTTGATGCTATTCAACATTTTTTTAAAACCTCTTGTATGCCTTCTTCTTGGGGTAGAACATATGTTGCTCTCATCCCTAAGATTGATAAGCCTAGGTTTGTTTCGGATTTTCGGCCTATTTCTTTGTGTAATGTTTGCTATAAGATCATTTCTAAACTTCTTGCCAACAGATTAAAAGCTGTTATTCATAAACTTGTTGGTTTTGAACAAGCGGGTTTTGTGCCAAATCGGTGTCCGATGGATAATATTATTGCTTTGCAAGAGGTTGCTCACTCGATTGAAAATGATAGTCATAGCCCCCCTAGGATGATAATAAAACTGGATATTGAAAAAGCATACGATACCCTCAATTGGAGTGCAATTCTTGCCATTCTTGCTAAAATGAATTTTCCTCCACTTTGGATTTCTTGGATTGCTTCCTGCCTTCGACCCCGCTCTTTTTCATTACTTGTTAACAGTGAGCGCCACTGCATTGGTTCTCTTCTTCTAGAGGAATTCGCTCGTGGAGATCCTATCTCACCATATTTATTCATCCTAGTGTCTCAAACTCTTACTTCAATGCTTAATTTTTAATCTTCAAAATAATATGATTCTCGGCTTTAATAGCAATTTGCAGATAATTTCAACCATCTCATGTTTGCTCGATGATTTGATCCTTATCACTCGTGCCTCTCATCAAAGTTGCTAGAAATATTCGAATTGTTTATATCATTACTCTAGAATTCCTGGGTCGGTGTCCCAATCTCTCTAAATCTCATGTTTATTTTCCATCTTGGTTTAATAAACATGTTTTTAACTAGAATCTGCTTCTATTCTGAATTTGAATCATGCTCAATTTCCTTTTAAGTATTTAGGAGTTTTCATTTCTCCTAGAAAAATGTCTTCCCGTACTTTTCAGCCTATGGTAGAAAAAATCAAGAGACGTGTTTCTAACTGGGATAAATTTCATCCGACTCCTAAGGGCTAAAGAGATATTGATAAGTTCTGTCCTTCTCTCTGTCCCAGTTTACACTTTGACTGTCTATCATATTCCAAATTTTATTCTATCTGAAATTTCCAAAGTGGTGCGTAAATTCTTTTGGAGTAGGAATGGCAATGGAACGGGCATCCATAATGTGAGTCGGAAAATTTTAATGGAAGGTAAGTCTGAGGGGGGCTTGGGTATCAAGAATTTGGTTCTTGCTAAGCATTCTCTTATGTCCAAAAAAATGTTTTTCAAATACTTAAACTCCCATGAGTGTTTGTGGGGTTGACATCTTACTTAATAAATATGGGAAAATTAATTTTTTGGCATGACCCTATCCCCGCTAAGTGCTCCCTGGTTTTTTTCGTGGTTTATGCAAATCATTGCTTTTCCTTAGACATTATCAGAAAATCAATTACGTTAATCCAGTGAATACTTTCTTTTATGGGATCCTTGGATATTTAATATTCGATCGCTTTGAAGCCCACATTTCTCAACATGGATATTGACTTGGACCATTTTAATTTTTCTGATCTTATCTCTGGCGATCAATGGGATTTATAGGGGTTACAATTACTCTTTGGTAATCATTTTGATTGGACTGATAAGAATTTTTTTCTTCGCTTGAGCATGATTCAAAACAATCATTGGGTTTGGTGGCCCTAATGCTACTACCCCTAAAATCTCATCTGCAGTTTATCATTTCTTGAATAATCAACATGGTGTTGATGATCATTGGGAGGGTTGGAAAATTGTGTGGATGATTCCAGTTGCTCCTAAAATTAAGCATTTTATTTGGCTTTGTTTTGAGAGGCCGTCTTTCCACTTATGCTTTTTTGCATAGCATTCACATTGGCCCTGACTCTCCTTGTGGTCTGTGTGGTCTTCATCGTGAGACCATAGATCACATGTTTGGTCAATGTAGATGTGCTTTGAATGTTTGGGATCATTTTAGTTCTTTTTTGAACACTGCTATTGTTTTCAATGATGGTTTTTCTTCTGGCAATTGGGTTTCTGAATTCAGCCATTCCCTACGGTTCTTGGCTTACATTGCGGCTGGTGCATGGCATTTGTGGCTTAGCCGGTGTAATGCTATTTTTAAAAATGTTCGCCCTCTAATTACCGCTCATTATTTCCAACTGCGTGGCCCATGTTGAAGAATTCTCCGTGCGCTTCTAAAGATCTTTTAAGGTGAAACTCATATTGAACAATTTCTCACTCGCCGACGGTGGATTCCTCTTCATTCATGCAATCACCAATCGTGATCTCCGTGTTTGTTCTTTCGGTTTCTTCTTTTACAAATTCTAATTTTGAGATCTCTCTTGCAGGATGTGGTTCTCAAAGAATTGGTCGGACAACATTTCGATGTCATACTTGCAACTGGGTTGCCCTTCATTCTCGCTTTGGAGATTCGGATTCCTGCTAACCATATTTTTCAAAGTGATCGAGCATGTCATTCAAGATCTTCTTCGAACCTCGGATTTCACTTCTTCCCGGAGATATCAACCTCGGATTAGCAACCCTGAAAATTCCTTTTTGGATCCAGTGCAGCTGCCCTCAAATCCATATAATACCTTTCTCTTGGGGCTCTCCTGCAGCCCAATCTTGTCGCTTTTGGCTTTCATCATCAACACCTCAACTGCTCTTATCCGGAAAAGAATTACCTTTTTGGATCATGAGATCATTCTTAAGCAAAGGGTTTTCATTCTAAGTTGTTCTATTTTTATGTTCTCTTTTATGTAGTGTTTGTATTTGATCTTTTTCTGGTTTGTGTTTTTTCTTTCTTTTGTTCTCTTTCTTTTTTAATAAATAGCTTCTCTGCTTGAGAGGTTCTTTAAAAGACAATATGTTGGCATTATCATCGGAAGATTATCGATGTTGTTGCATGCGATGGAGCATCTGAAAAAACCAGAGAAGATGAGCTAAATAGTACACACTCATTTGAAAAATGTCAAGCCTGATGATCACTCGGTAGTATGCAGTAAAATTTGTCTGAGAGGCCTTCAATGGAAATAATTACTGAAATGTTGGAGGATGGAATTAAGACCTCACCAGCTACTCTTTACAAGTATTCTCATCTGGCATGGGCTGAACTGGCCTTAACATCATGATAGATACTTTTTTTTTTTTTTCTTTCCCAAGCGCAAATGCAAGGTATGCACACTAGTTAGCTTATTCTTTAGCTTGTGCTTTGTTTCGGTTTTGGTGATTCATTTGCTGGGAAGCAAGTTCATGACCATGTGGTATATATTAAGAGATTTCTTGTTCTGTTTTACTATACTAATACAGTAATGATCAGTAAGCACTGTGATCATCATGATTTTTATAAAAAAGCAACAAAGGGGCATTTCCTAGTTCACATCATTCTCATTCTTATTATTGCAAGATCATTTGACTTTCACCCCAAACTGAGGCATGAGCTCGAACTTGAGATAACCATGATGCACAGATAATTTAAAACTACCCCATTGGTGTGCAAGGTCTATTCAAATCAATGCCGCATTCCTCTAGATAATAATTATAAAATAGTTTCAATCGTAATATATAACAACAATAATAAATTACACAAATAAAATGGACTTTTCTTCAAAAGTGTATAATAAAATATCTCCAAATGCACAATTAAACCTAATGTATTCATTAGATCTTTTCATAATAGCTCATAAATTTCAATTTACTTATACTAAACAAGTTTCCAGAGTTTTCATGCCTTGCAAGTACATCAAGTAGAAGCACCCATAAAAACAAGGCAGTATTTGACGACCGACGGCATGCACATAGAGTGTGAAAGCCCTAACATTGCAAGAACTCAAAACACATTTGCAGTATAATATCAACCACTGGAAGTAATGCTCCAATATCAATAAATAACTTTCATATCCTCATAAAACATAGCAAAATGTTATATCTTCAAATAACAACACATAATGATGTTCTACACTTATGATTTCAAACTTAGTAACAATTCAAATAACAAACTCATGGTTCAAATACAGAATGAACAAGGACTTATAACAAGAGCAACATAATATACTGACATCACTTTATTGATATACACTACTTAGGCCACCTGCCATGTTACTTGGACCTGAAAATTGAGAACAAATTCATAACCTTGACAACCCAATGAGCAATCAAATAAAAAAAAATTGAACCATGTAAAATTTTAATATAATATACGCACAAGCAATCTTAATCGAAATATATTTCCAAAAGAGATGAAAGCATAAATATATTGGTCAAGGGTGATAAGCATAAATATATTGGATTGAAGGAATTATGACTAATGCTTTCTTTTACTTTGATTGAATTAAGAAATTCAAATAGGTAGGCAAATGAAAGACAACCCTTACTGGAAAAAAATATTGTTCCTCCTTCCCTCTTTAACTAAACAGAACTTACACAATGTATCAGTTATGTGGTAATTATCTAGCACAACTATGTAAATCATTTTATAAAGCTTGGAATATAAATGTTATAGTCTCCAAAAATGGTTTTATGGTGTGTGCGATGACATACTAATAAAGGTAACAGTACTATAACATTAATTTTATATACTGAGTGTCATAAAATCAGATCATCCTACGCTATATAAATACATCTCAACAATAGATAAAGTAAAAGCTCAGGCCTAACCTTAGTTCCTTCTTGAGAAAGTTGACTTCAGCCTCTGAGAGTACACAACCATCTTCACATATATCCAATCATGCACTTTGTCAATGGATCGGAAATAAGCAATTCTTATGGTTTGCTTGATGATAATGGTACCGATGATCATCCAGAAGCCAGTTATGAATCCCATTGTAAGACCTATGTAAAGCCATAACATCTCTGTCCAATCTCCTTTTCCTTCTTCCTCATTTGTGACTTGGGAATAATGTGTGCCATTAGCACAATTCTGAAGAGGTGATCCACAGAGACCATGATTCGAATTATAGGCTGATGGATCGAAAGACTGAAGTTGAGTGCTTGATGGAATTTTTCCTGACAAACTGTTGTGCGACAGATTCAAATGACCCAAAAAGTTCAAAGTAGACATGCTCGAAGGAATTGTACCAAATAAATTATTTGTTGATAGATCAAGTGATTCAATTTGCTTCATGTCACCGATGCTTTCTGGTATTTTCCCAATGAGATGATTGCCAGAAAAGATTCAAGAAGTGCAACCCATGTAGTTTGGTCAGTTTTTCAGGCAACTCACAGGAAAGCTTATTGTTTGATAGGTCTATGCTTGTGGCTAATGATAGAACCTTGGAGTATTCCATTTGAAGACCCTTTGCACTTATTAAGACAGATTCTAAGTACACAAAGCTATTAAGAACATCATCATTGAAAAAGGGGAAAAAAGGTTCGGCAACACTCAAAATAGAGAACAAAGACCACCATTGAGTGTGGTTTTGTGACTACCATAGCTTTGAAATCTCCAAAAGAATGAGGAATGCAACCTGATAGGTTGTTCTGTGCAAGGTCCAAAATCTGAAGAGAGGAAAGTTTTGCTAATTGTGCTGGAATAATGCCATGGAATAAATTTGATCTCAAGCAAAGCACAATTAAAGATGAAAGGTTTTCTCCTATCCATATTGGTATGCTACCTGAGAGTTTGTTCTTACTAATGTCAAGAGTGACCAACTTTTTGGCCATTTTCAAGGACAAGGGGAGATCTCCAGAGAAGTCATTGTTTCTCAAATGTAAGGATCGGAGATTGGTCAAGGACACAAGGCCATTAGGAATTTTACCAATGAAATTATTGTCAGATAAATTAATAATTTCCAAAGCTGATGCTGAATTCCAGCAATTGGGAAGTCCTCCAGACATATCATTATTAGATATATCAAGCAATTTCAAGGTAGTAAGGTTACAAAAGAACGATGGAATACTGCCGTTGATATGATTAACAGACACAGAGAAAACTTGAATATAAGTAGCATTAGCAAAGTACGAAGGAATAGACCCAGAGAATGAGTTGTTGTTGAGATAGATAACAAGCAAAAAGGAGGGATCAAGCTCAGGTAATGGGCCTTCAAATCTGTTTGAACTCAAATCTATCCTATGGAAAGTGTAATTTTTCAAAGTTGGTAGCCTCCCCTCCATATTGTTATTTGATAGATTGAGAACATAGCCAAAAGAGGAACTTAGATATCCAAACCATGCAGGGATGTTGCCTGAAATTCCAGCATCTGATAAGCAAAGGTCACTCAATCCTGTCTGAGTTTTTATCCAAGTGGGAAAAACAGGGCCTACTTTGATAGAACACATTCTGATGACCAAGCATTCAAAAGGAGGCTTCCAATTCTCACTTACATTCAATTGCAATGAGTTGTAGGATAAGTCCAAAAATTGCAAGCTTACTAGACTAGCAAAATGAGATTCAGTTAAGACACCCATCAAAGAATTTGAAGAGAGATTCAATTTAATCATTTCAAATAATTTGCCTATGTTCTCTGGAACTGTTCCATTCAGCTTATTGTTTCCCAGATTCAATGTTTCTAGGCCCTTGTTGCATATAGACAATCCATCAACCAGGTCATCAATGCCTCCACTGATCATATTGCTAGTTAAATCCAAGGTTCGTAACTTGCATAAGTTCCCCATGCCTTTTGGCAATGTTCTGTTGATGTTGTTGTTGCATAAATCAAGCTCCAACAAGCTAGACAGCTTTCCTACATGTTCTGGTAATCCCCCCGTGATGCCATTGCCCTGCATGCTCAAATACTGCAATTGGCTAAGATTTCCAAAGCTCTCTGGTAACTTTCCACTTATTGCATTTTGAGACAAATCTAGATCTTGAAGGTGAACAAGATTTCCTATAGTTTCAGGCAATTTTCCGCTGACATAATTTTCAGCACCATTAAAATGCTGCAAAACTGTGAGATTACCAAAGGATTCGGGAATGGCTCCACTGATCATATTCTGTGATAAATCCAAATATTGCAGGTTTCTCAGGTCCCCAATGCTTGCAGGCATCAATCCCTGAATTTGGTTATTGGACAAATGAAACTCCACCAACTTCTGCAGCCTCCCGATGCCCTCTGACAACTTTCCAATCATATTATTAGACAAATCAAAGTACACTAAATTTGTAAGATTGCTCAGAGAATCTGGAATTCTTCCATTGAGTTCATTATATGACAAATCAAGGTTCTCCAAGCTACCAAGATTTCCCAAGGACTCTGGAATCACTCCACCAACATAGTTATTAAACAAACACAAGACTCTCAAGCTATTCAAGTTACCAACTGTGACTGGTAACTTGCCATACAGAAACACAACCAGAAAGATCAAGATGAACAAGGCTAGTGAGATTGAACAACCATTGAAGCAGGGTGATTTCCAGGAGATCATTGCCAGAGAGATCAAGCACACGAAGAGATGTGAAGTTGAGATAATGAGGCGGATTAGTAGTAGCATAAATGCCACCAACTTGAAGTTTAGCACTAGAAAGTTTCAACACACGTAGAGAGGAGAGCACACTGTTAATGTCATGAAGCCAACCATCCACTTTGAAAAGGTTCCCTCCGCTCAAGTCAAGGTAATGCAAAGAAGTCATTCTAGAGAGCCAGCGGAGGTCATTAGATTGTAGATTATAATTTGAGCTAAGATCAAGATAATGCAAGCATGATAGGTTTCCAAAGGTATGAGGAATGGCACCACTGAATCCGGCATTGGAGAGATTAAGGTATTCAAGGTTGGCAAAAGAGCCAATGAAGTCTGGGATGGGGGAGTCATTGAAGTTGTTCATGCTCAAATCCAAGTGCTTTAAATGATGAAGCTGAATGAGAGAAGAGTTCAACTTACTTGGTGGCATGAGAAAATAATAAGAGACATTAGAAGGGTGCTGTCGGAGATCAAGCTTGATGACATGGCGGGATTCATGGTTGCAGCTCACGCCTTGCCATTTGCAGCAGTCATGGCCAATCCAAGAAGAGAACAAGCTTTGGTCGTCGCTATGATTAATGCCTTCTTTGATGCTGAGAAGGGCTATCCTTTCAGTTTCAATGCAGCTAATTATACCATGGACATAACATGGAGGGAATGTTGAGAGAACAAAGATAAGAAACAAAACAAACAATGAGAGACAAGCCATCAGATTAAAGAGAGAAATTCTCAGAAACGTCTCTGGAGAAATGTCTGAATGGGATAGAAGAAACGCATGCACTATATAAGCAGATTTAAACAAAGTTTATTGCTTTGATTTAAATGTAAATGTTTTGGCTCAAGTAAAAGACTAAAAAGACAAAACATCTTTCACATGTTCAAAGAAGATGCGTTTGCTTTCTTAGGTCGGATGGGTTGGATTGATTTTGTTGATTTGACTGGAGCATAAAATCCCCAGGAAATTTTGTAGGCCATTTGTGATGGGAACAAGTGTTTATTAAATTAATAAATTAACAACCCTTTATCAATGAATTAAATGTCATTGTGTTATTTTAAATATATATATTATCATATTACAAAAATTAGTGAAAATCACAAACATTATTAAATTTTAACCACATGGACAATCACCATATAGCACAATATATTGTGACATGGCAATAGGGGCAAGTGCATGGTCAAAACCTTGCACCACGCAGCTATAATACTACTAATTCATCTATTGTTCTTATGGCCCAAAATTATTATTAGTATTGTTTAAATAGTAAGTAAACTTATTAGCTATATATGGTTCCTTGCAAATTTGATAAAGATTCCTTGCAAATCTTTCGGACGTTCGTGATGTGGTATTTATTTGTATTAATAAATGATAAACTACTGAAACTAATGCATCTCTATATCTTCTTGTCTTCTGACAAACTTTTAAATGAGGACACTTTATCGTCTATCATTAAGAAAAAAATTATAATATCCAAAAAAGACTCTTTATTATTTGTTCTAGAAAAAATTGATCCCTATCTCTAACATCCGTCAGGTTTCACATTAGGGAAGCTAACGTGCTTATTATCAAAATAATATTAAAATAATATTAAAAAGTAAAAATATTATTAAAAATTTGAAAATATTTGCCATAAAAAAATAATTTAGAAAAATGTGTAAAAGCAGTAATTTTTATGTTTATATTTATATTTATTTATTTTATTAAATGATTTCTCTAATTAAACAACAATGGGTTATATATACGACAAAAAATTATATTCTAATTTATTTATCAGTTCTAATTAGTTTATTATAATTAAGTTTTGATATTTATATAAATGATTTCTCTAATTAAACAACAATGGGTTATATATATTATTTATCAATTCTAATTTGTTCATAGCTATTCAATAAATAGATATGAAATTAATAAGATAAGGTTAAATGTTTATATAAATATCAAAACTTACTTATGATTCTAATGAACGCTATTTATCCATTTAAAAAAACTAATTATGATAAATAAATTAGAATATAATTTTTTTTATGGTATATAACCTATTGGTGTATAATTAGAGAAATCATTTAATAAAATATATAAATATAATTATAAACATAAAAAATACTCCTTCTAAATTGTGATTTACTTGATTTTTTTTGTAAGACAACCCACCGAAGAACCCTCAATTATATATTTTTTTAAACAAATTACCATCAATAAGACTTGATGGGGGAAAAATTAATTATCACCTATCATTTATTTAGTTAAACTTTTTAAAAAATAAATATATAAAAAAATCAAAGTTTATAATTTATTTACTTTATAAGTGTAAGCAACTATTATTATTATTATTATTATTATTATTATTATTATTATTATTATTATTATTATAATAATATTTATTTCATCTTTTAATTTAAAAAAAAAATAACAAACACCACAAGAAGCAATTTATAGTGGGATTAACTCTTATATAAAAGTTGGAAGCACTAGTAAAAGAAAAATCAACTAGTTATGATATTGGAAATCTCCAAGTCAATGATGGAGTTGATTATATTTATGATGATGACACGCATGATAAGCCTAGTTAATACCATTTCATTTTCAAGAAATTAGATGATATATGTTTAACGCGTCAAAGACACAAAGACCAGTATTACATGTTCACACTTCTTTTGTATATGCTGAAATCTTTTGTCCAAAACGTCAAGCTCTCAATCATGGAAAACTTGTGGACTTGAGTCAACCCACTTGATAAGTTGTGGGATTGGATGATTAATTAGTTGACTTAAGACAATCCACTTATTTTAGAATTTGACCGATGAACCAAACCAAATTAATTTGCCCAAACTCAGTTCTAGCTCGCCCTCACATTAGATCGGGTGATTTTTGCCCCATGTTGATTGGTGGCGCTAGAGCAATGAAGAAAGTTTCAAGTTGAAAGTGAAGTAAAAAAAAATAATAATAATATAGTAATTTAATATAAATGTAATTAAATTATAAAATAATTGGATTAAATATGAATACCTTTCAAAGTTAGGAATGTATTAGGTATTGGGGAAAAATATCAAAGGACTATTAGAATGTTAGATTTGAATTTAATAAAGAGAGTTTTAGTTAATTGGGACCTAAAATTACAAAAATAATTAATGAGACTTAATTAATTAAAAATCAATTATCACTATTTATTTATTTAGTTTAATTTCAAAAGATAGTAAATGCTTTAAAAATACATAAAACTAGGCAAATTTCTCTGCTTCTCATCGGAGTTTTTAAAATTTTAAGTGAGGTTCTGTGGCAATATCATATATAAAAATGATATAATTAAGGTAGAATACCCTAATTGATCCCTGTATTATTTTAAATGTGCCCTTTTAGTCCCTCTTGTTTTATTTGTCCTTGGATGGTCCTTTCATTATTTCAATGGGTAAAATCAGGGGGTGTTGGTTTGAGTGGATTTGAAAGTCAAAGGATTTGAAAATCCTTGGATTTGAGAAATCCTTTATTTGTTTCAAAGGATTTGAATTTACTTTGTATTTCCGAATCCAAAAGTCATGGGATTATGGAATTCGGCCAAAATGACCGAATTCCAAAATCCCATCCAATGAATCCCTCACATGCAAGTATATATTAATTATATTAATTACTTATAATATTTAAAATTTGAATTCATATTTATTATATTAATTACTCATAATATTAATTACACTATAATTATATTTTATAAAATATTAAATATAATATAATTATAGTGTAATTAATATTAGTAATATAATATATAATTGATATATTATATTATATTAACTATTTTAATAAATTATTAATAAATTGTATTTATTATAACAAATTAAGTATATATTAATTATTTTAATTACTCATAATATTAATTACACTATAATTATATTTTTATAAAAATATGAAATATAATATAATTACTAGATAGTAATTAATATTAATGTAATATAATATATAATTGATATATTATATTATATTAATTAATTTAATAAATTATTAATAAATTATATTTATTATAATAAATTAAGTATATATTAATTATATTAATTACTCATGATATTAATTACACTGATTATATTTTTATAAAAATATTAAATATAAAAAAATAATTAATATATGATATTTTATTATAATAAATTAAACATATATTAATTATGTTAATTACTCATGATATTAATTACACTATAATTATATTTTATAAAAATATTAAATAAAATGTAATATAGTGTAATTAATATTAGTAATATAGTATATAATTGATTTATTATATTATATTACTTATTTTTAATAAATAATTAATATATTATATTTTATTATAATAAATTAAGTTTATATTAATTATATTAATTACTAATAATATTTTAAATTTAAATTCATATTTACTTAAAATTAAATGTATATTTTATAATGTATATATTAATTATTATATCAAATCAGCCACATGTTTTCTAAATCCAAATTAACAAATCCCTTCAACCAAACACAATATTCTGTGATCCAGTATTACAAATACATCTAACCAAACACTGGATTTGACTCTCCTGAATTATCAAATCCAAGGATTTGTAAATACAAATCCACTGCATTTTCAACTACATTCAACTAAACGCCCCATACGGGAATTCGATTTTCCGTCCGTGAGGGCTTACATGGCATTTTTATATATATTATATTATTAAAATATTATTTTTCTACCTTAAAAAAGTGGATCCGGGTCCAAATCCAATTCGAACCCGGATCCAAAACTTAAACAAAACATTAACTTTTAAATGAAGTTTTATCCAACAACCATCATCCTCTTAGCTGCTATCGTCATCACCATGGTTGTCGTCATCCCAGTTGTGATGGTCGTCGCCGTCGCCGTCGCCGTCGCCGTCACAACATGTAGAAAAAATCAACAATTACAGGTAGCTAAAAACCCTTCTTTAGCAGCACTAAGGCAGATATAAATTTTCTGGAATACAGGTAGCTCAGTTGGATTGTTTCTTTCCACCACAACAATTACAGTGCTACCTGGGTTTGTCTCCTTCAACTCAAGTGAATAATTATTTAGTACTTTAAAGTCCTCGATGAACTGGGCTTCAATTTTTTTAAGCACCAAATTCTTGGCATTCCTGCAGACCTTGTTGGTTATGAAAACACCCAACTGTGCCCTCACCATTGCCCTTAACTGTCTTGCCTTGATAAAAGGTATGGCACTTATCATTTCCCCAAATCTTTTAGCAATAAAAGGAGCTGTCACCCTTCTATTTTTTGTAGACCCAAGCAAGCAGGAATGCTCTGAGATATAATGTTTCACAACATACATCTTTTTCCCCTTACACCAAGAACATAAAATTAGTCATTTGCACTCTTTTCCAGAGCATCTAGCTCTAACCCTCAGTGAATCATTTTTGATGTACTTGAATTCAAATCCCCTCCTAGTTGAAAATTCAATGAGCTTTTGCTTGAATGATTTCAGATCTTTAAACCTTAAATCCAAGAAGAAATCATTGAGAGGGACATTAGGGTTATAAATCATTCTATTAGACCTGTGTCTCTTAGCATCATCAGCATTAGAGTCTTCACCGGTATCAGAATAGCTTCCTGGGTCTGATGACTCAATATAGTCACTTATATATCCACTAACTTTTCCAATATCAGAAGAAGCTGCCAGATTTTTTATGCTCTGGGGAATTTCAGGTATATCTTGCTGCCCCTCAGTCTCATTTCCATCAATAATTTCTTCAGGATCTTCATCTGTACTCACCACATCTTCATCTCTGTTGACAACATTATATGACCCTTGTAATGATCTAACCAACTGAACATAATTTTTAACCTTACTGCTTGCCTCTTCTGCTTCATCAGAGTTGTAACTAATAAAAGGAACATCTATTAGCCTTTCTACATCATCTTTCATTGAGTCACTATCACTGTCATTCTCATTTTCCTGCACATCTCCAATTACACTGACACTCTTATTGCCAGCTTCATTGCCAATTTCACTGACACCCTCATGAACTTGATCCACATCCAACTGAACAATATTTTTCTGTCTTAGATCAATGCCAACATCAGTGAGTAACACTTTTGGCAATAACTTGTCCTGTTTAGCATCCGATGATTCCACAAAGATATTTGCTGTCCAAGATTTAATTAATTGATCACAAAAATCTGCAGTGTCTTCATCATTACATATTGTTTTCAAAGCCCCACTCTCATCCACATAAAATAGATTCACAGACCTCTCAATGTTGTACCCTAACTCATTAACATCTCCTAACAAATCCCAGTAACATAACCTGTCTGGATCAACAGCAAATTCATTAATCTTCCCATTGGCATACCTAATTTTCCTTTCTCTTACTAATGAGCCTCCATGATGATATTTAATAGTGTACTCCTTTGAATTAGACATCTCATGCTGCACATCATAGAAATCCAAAATGGAAATATATAAAACATAAACCATGTCAGATAAAAATGAGGATTGAGTTCTAATCTTTTAGCATCATTGGCATAAGAAAACCAGCATTTCAAAAATTAGAATTACTCTAAGAAAGCTAATAATAAATCTAGATTGGAGATCTTGTCTGAATAAAGTTTGATTCCAAATATGATAAATCTAGACTTCTAGGCTTAATAATTGATGACCTCAATTTATAATAAAATTCAAAACATACCCATCATGAGTGGAAAAAAAAAAAACATGTGATTTTAATTCTTGGACAACTTATAAACTTAAACAATGTAAAAAATAATAGCAGCCCATATCAAATAAGCAAATAGTTGTAACAAGACCTTTATTAACATGGAAAAATACATCAAGCAATCCAAAAACTGATGTTTAAAAAAGTTTGGCATGATTATAAGAATATAAATATAATGTAAGGGAAAATCAACAAACATATCATCACAATATTGGCAATTCACAGTGTCCCTACGCCAATAAAAGAAGTATTAGAAGCATTTCACATATTACTGGAAAAAAAATAGAAGCATCAAACACAAACTACTAACACTAGATTGAATTGATGATGCCTGCTGCCATTACTACGGTTTGCAACAAGGCTTTATCCAATGTATGTCTGTAGAACGCGGCTAGAAAATAAGCATCAACTTGTTAAAATGGCATATATAGAAACTACAGATAAAAACAGAACAACGTTATAGGCATGTGTCACCAAAACGGCACACTAGTGTGTTCTCATGTTAGTTTTTGAATTGATTTACTTGACATCATCAAATACATGAAAATCCTTGGTGGCTCCAATCCTAAACCAATTCACTTCAATCACTAGGATTACGGAAAATTTGAAATACTCACATTTGTCCAAAGTGCATCATTGTCAAGAACCAAAAGTAGATTGCTGATCTTAAATTTCAACTTGATGCCCTCAATAAAAATGGAAGTCAATCACTTACTCTACCAATTATATATTGTACAAACTCCAGCTATGTATAAAGGAATAAAATTAAAACTTTAATAAAAGTAAACCAAATCTAAACATGATAATAAAGATCTAGCAACTACGAGCATAAATCCAGTCCAACAACGTCCAGACGCATATTAATTCAACTATGTTGGATTATGCAAATATTATCACCACTTATTATAATTGAAGGGCCATCACAATTTGCATGTATGCTTTAAAAAAGTATTCTACAAAAACACTCAACTAGAGGATAGAATATTGAACTACTAGGAATATATGAAAAACTAGTGAAAACTAAGCTAGC
Source organism: Dioscorea cayenensis subsp. rotundata (assembly GCF_009730915.1). NCBI lineage: Eukaryota > Viridiplantae > Streptophyta > Magnoliopsida > Dioscoreales > Dioscoreaceae > Dioscorea > Dioscorea cayenensis. The sequence continues at coordinate 20,494,156 of NC_052472.1, forward strand.
TGTAATAGTTATGCAAGACCATAGCCCCATAAGCATGTTTCACTAATGCCCGCAATGCTGTCTTACTACAAAGGATCGGAAGTTCTCAGGTCTCCACAATTCATGAGTTCTATATACAAAAGTTGCTCCACAAAACTAAGTTTGTTGCATCTGCTAGGCAGTGTAGCAAGTGGGATTCCTAGGTGTTGAATGATTTTTAAAAAAATAAAAATAAAATGCTAAAATACTACAGATGAGTTTCTAAATAATATTGAATAATGTTAACAATACTAGAGGAATGTTCTACAAACAGTGATGATGTATGTGAGCTCTCACAGAAAGGTCTGTGCCATCAACTGCAAATTCAATAGAGCTCATCGGCGAGAACCAGATTTAGGGTTAGGGTTAGGGTTAGGGTTAGGGTTGATAAATAGAAACACAAAGAAATGAGTATTAATTCCCTTACCTTCAATGATGGCGTAGGATCCTCAATAGTCTTCCGGATGAATGCCTAGCCGGGGTGCGGATCCTCAGTCGTCTTCTTGTGCAAAGGAGCAGCAAGGATCGTGTATCCTTCTCCGATGTCTACAATGGTGGCAGTTTGGTGTGTGTGGCGTTGACACTCCGGTGAGATGATCCGGCGAGAATCGGTGGTTGGGACGACAATGGCGGGTGAAAGAGTAAAGTTGGTTAATATTTTGTTTAAGTTTCGGATCCGGGTCCGAATTAGACCCGGATCCATTTTTTAAGGTTAAAAAATAATATTTTAATAATATAATATATATAAAAATGCCATGTAAGCCCTCACGGACGGAAAATCGAATTCCCGTAACGGCTGGGACTTGATTTTACCCATTGAAATAATAAAAGGACCATCCAAGGACAAATAAAACAAGAGGGACTAAAGGGGCACATTTAAAATAATACAGGGATCAATTAGGGTATTCTACCTATAATTAAACAATTCTTGCAATGAAAACTGTTGTATATCTTGGATTTCAAAGGTCTTATGAATATTTATTGCACAAATAAATAAGTGGAATTATTTTTTTTTTTTCAATTATTAAGTCATAAGTTATATAAACAAAAACTTAAATGTAATAAAATTTTTTAATTTGGTTCTTGAAACAATCTAGGAACAAATTATACAAAGGTTTTGTGGCAATATTCCCTCCCAAGCATGTTGCTGCTCAAGCCTTCCAACCGATGCTTGATAAAATTTGTAACACTTGCAATAGATGGAAAAGTTTTCACTTTTCTTATGCTGCTAAAGAAATTTTGATCAACTCCTGTATCCTCTCCATCCCTACCTACAATCTTTCAGTTTATCCGATCCCTGATTCCATTCTGTCTGAGATCTCTAAGGTTGTGAGAAAATTCTTTTGGAGTAGAGGCAGCAATGGAAAGGGCATCCATAATGTGTGTTGGAATGTGATTACTGAAAGTAAGCCTAAGTGGGGCCTTGGCATCAGAAATCTTGTCATCACAAAGCATTCTCTTACGGCGAAGCATGTTTTTAGATACTTGAATAATGATAATGTTTTCTAGGTCGACATTTTGAACACTAAATATGGGAAAATTAATTTTTGGCTTGATCATGCCTCTACTAAATGTTCTTGGTTTTCTGTGGTCTTTGCAATTTCGCTGTGCACAACAAAGCACTTTTGTAAAATTTACTCTGTTAATCCCATCAGCACCTCTTTCCTAAAGGACCCTTGGTGTTTTGACATCCCCATTGCTCTTAAACCCACATTTCATAATATGGATGCTGATTTCCATCATATTAATATCTCTGACATGATTTGTAGCAATAATTACGATTTCAATTGTTTTAATTTCATATTTGGAAATCAGTTTAACTCTTCTTCTGGGAGCTTGGGTACTATTAATTTTGATTCTAATAATTGTTGGGTGTGGCAACTGAAATCTAATTGCAGTAAAATCTTTGCAACTGTCTACCATCATTTGAATCTTAACTCTTCTTTATCTGATAACTGGATTGGCTGGAAAATTCTTTGGCATTTACATGTTGCTCCCCATTTGAAGCATTTTATTGGGTTTGTTTTAAAGGTCGTCTATCTACTTCTGAATTTCTTTATAATTTGCATATGGGCCCGGATAATCCCTACATTCTCTGTGGCATCTCTAGGGAAACTATTAATCATTTATTTGGTCAATGTCCCAAAACTCTTTTGGTCTGGGCGTAGATCAGCAGCAATGTGAACATCACCATCTCCTTCCCTGATGGTTTCTCTTCAAGAACTTGGCTCACTAATCCCATTTACTCTCAGTTTACACTTGTTGTAATTGTAGCTAGTGCCTGGTTTATTTGGAAGAGCTGTTGTGATGCTATCTTTAATTGTTGTAATTGTAGCTGGTGCCTGGTTTATTTGGAAGAGCTGTTGTGATGCTATCTTTAATAACACCACTCCAAATTATTATGTCATTGTTAGCAGAGCTCTTGCTCATGCTAGGGATCATTTCAACAACAACAGAAGCCTCCTCCATAAGAAGCTCATTTTATATAACTTCACAAGAGCTGACGATTACTTTTTATTCACTCATGTGATTCTCAATCATAGCAGCCAAGTAAGAGCTATCGGTTTTTTCTTATCTAATGATAATTTCATTGTTCCATTTCCAGGTTGCCTTTCTCAACCTGCAGATGATAATTCTTCAGACGCTTTGCTTGCCTTGGAAGTCACCCTTCAATTTGCGCTGGGCTTCCAACTTCTCGTCAAGCATATCTTCAGCGCTCATCATGCCGATTTAAACATGCTGAAGAGTTCAGATCACGTTATCACTTGCCGATTAAATACTCAAATTTCCAATATCAAATTCCTTCTTGATATGACTAGTAATGCTCACATTCATAAGACTTCTCATTCCTGTATGACTCTAGCAATCAATCTAGCTTCTTATGGTCTCCTGCATCAATCTCTTAATCTTTTCTTGTTTGGCAGAGATTTACATTACTGGATTATGAAATCCTTCATTGATTTTGGTTTTGTTTTTTAATCCAGCTTGTTGTTAGTTGTAAATTTATTTGTTTCTTGAAGTTTGTTTAGCATTTCGGTTTTTCTTCCTTCAATAAATCAGCTTCTTTTTTGAGAGGTTTTTTATAAAAAAAAAAAGCTTTTAATTATTATTGTTTATATTTATCTTTGAAGTGAAAAAGCGCACTTTAATCTCTAAACTATAAGAATTTTTTTTTTTTGGTTAAAAGAGCTACAAAGTAGGTAGAACACAAAATTAAGGTTAGAGGACCTGAAAACAAAACTATAGACAAAAACAATCTCAAACGGACAAACCTGAAGCTACAAGTCTCCATAAGCCATTGGGAAACATCCGGGCCTTGATGATAAAGAGAGAGTTTAGGCGAGCTTTGGCCATGAGCTGCAAGTTGACCTGCTAGAGTATTCAACTCCCTAGGAAGTAACTCCACCATTAAGTTTGACACATTCCTCAGATAGTTGCGTATCTCATTCATACCATCTTGAATCCTCTAGGCGTCAATCACATATGATCTTCAAAGCTATCTTCAAGGCAAGCATTTCAACCTTGAGACTGGAATCCACCCAAATTTGAAGCCATCACGCATGGAAAAAAATTTCCATTAGTGGTTAAGAAAACAAAATAAATACATGTTGCAGAATTCTGAGAGACCCAAGAAGCTTCAGTAAACAACAAAAAATTCTTCTTAGAAGGTTGAATAAGATTAATCAAAAACTTCCCCATTCTGTAGTGGATGTCATTTCTACATTCTTTGACATGCTTCAAGGCACAATTAACAATTCTACTAAAATCCGGTTGTGAGCCCCTGAAAATATAATCACATTTGGTCTTCCAAATTAATCAACCAAAAAGTTACAACAATCACAGAGAGCATAAATTTAGAGTCACAATCCATCAACCAATTTCTATCTTGGATAACATTAGGAAACTCAATGTTAGTCCCCGCACTTTACTCAGTGAACCCTGTTAATACAGGGATCCACCACCCTAACTTCTCCATAACTGCAGTTAGAGGGAAGGATTGGCTTAGGATATATAAGGCTAGGGAGATTGGCTCTCACAGGCGATGTGGGACTATGGACCAGGTTAACCACTGTGTCCCAACACCCCCCTGGGCCCAAAGTGGATGTGGGACCCAAGATCCTAGTCACGGCCGATCGGAACAATAGCTATGATACCATATTAATACAGGGACCCACCACCCTAATTTCTTCATAACTGCAGTTAGAGGGAAGGATTGGCTTAGAATATAAGGCTAGGGAGATTGGTTCTCACAGGCGATGTGAGACTATGGACCAGGTTAACCACTGCGTCCCAACAAACCCAAACAATTTGAATTCTGGGACACTCACAAAATAACTAATCAATTGTTTCCCAATTCAGATTACAAAAAATGCAGTAGGTGGCTAGCGCTAGGTTTACATTATGAAGGAAATCATATATCTGGATCTTACCATGAAGACCAACCAAGTAAAGAATTTCACTCTAGGTGAAACCCAAAGTTTCCACACTTTACTCCAACTCTACCAGGTAAACAATTCCATGTTTCTACCATTCCAAAATTTGTAGATAGAGGAGGAAATACCATTACTGTTAGAGACAGTGTACCAACCCAAATTATTAAGGGAATTGGGATTAATAATACCCAAGCTCTTAATAGGAGGATTAAAGGAGGAACTGGAAACCAACTAAAAAATCTGAGGTCCCTATTTAATATTGAGAATGAAATTAGAAACCTTAAAATAACCAAATCCAAATCCATGTTAAGAAAAGTGGGCATAGAAGCCAATGGAGTATCAAAACACCAAGGGTTAAAAAAAGAAACGAAAGAAGGATTAATAGAATTTTTCCACAAATGTGGCTTTGTAATAGAAATAGTTTTACATAGAAATTTGTAAAACCATGAGCAATTGGCAGGCGGGTGTAAATTCAAAAAATCTCTAGGATTGAATATTTAAGATTCAAGAGCTCAACCCAAATAGCATCCTTAGAATTTGAAAGAGCAAAAACATGTTTGGACATGAAAGCATATATGGTCAATTTTAAATCTTTGATGCCCAGGCCCTCCTTAATTTTGTTAAGTGTAGCAATGTTCCAACTAATAAGATGAATGCCGCCACTATTGCCACTCTTAGCCCAAACGAAATTCTTGGCCAATTTAGAAATAGAGTTAAGAGTACTATCAGGCAGAGGATAAGCTTCCAAGTAATACATGGGAATAGAGAGGAGAGAACTAGTGATCAAAGTATGCCTCCCAGCTTTGGACAGAGACCCATGATTCCAAGAAGCAATAGTTCTGGAAATACGAGAGACCATAGGTTGGAAATGAGACGCTAATTCATTTCGGAACAATTAGCACACCCACATAAGTAAAAGGAAAATTTTCCATCATAAAATTCAGGATATTGCTAATACTCCTAGAAAGTTTTTTATTGAACCAACTAAGGAAATAAACCGCTGATTTGGAAGAATTTGCAAATTACCCTGTAAGATGAACAAAAAATGGAAAGACAAAGCTTACACTTTCTAGTAGACTTTCAATTAGCCTTGGTAATTAAAATCAGATCATCGGCATACATGAGGTGATTAAATTTTGGAGCCAATCTAGAGTCAAAACCTAGAAGCAAACTCATGTTTAAAGCTTTATTAAGAATGGTTGTGAGATTCTAAGAAGCCAGAATAAATAGGTAAGGAGACAAAGGATCCCTTGCTTAATTCCTCCAGAAGAAGAGATCCAACTCAATGGTTGACCATTAATAATAAGAGTAAATCTAGGAGAGGAAATGCAAACTTTGACCCAAGTTAACTCAAGTTAATAAAACCTGTTTTTTCAAAACAAAATAAAGACCTCCAAGAGCTGATTTTATTGAAGAAGAAAACAAAAAGAATTCTAATGCATATAGTTTATCCACCTTTTTCAAAAATGAACTACAAACAAATAAAAATGGGAAGAAACAAAAGCACTGACCGCAAACAGAACTAAACTCAAAATACAGCAAAATTAAAAAGAAAAACCATTAGAATAAATACACTTCATTAACCAACGAGGAAGGTCTCTTCCTTGATGATACAGGGTAAGCCCATGGAGACCAAACCCAAGTCCAGCAGGTCTCTTGGCAATGGCATCCCAGCCCTTAGGAATAACAAGCAGTTGAGGAGGATTTCCAATAGCAGCAATGATGTTCTTCATCAAAGAGATATCATCGGTTGAGAGCCAATCACACTGGGGATTATCAAGAAAGGTTGCATCATAAAGTTCTGAACTGGAGATAAACACGTGCTTTACTTGGCTATCAGAATCAGCGATATACTTCACATCCACTAGAAGAGCCTTAATCTGAGCATCCAGCTCCGAAACCGGCAAGGTACAACTACTTCCTGCAACCAAGATTGAAGAATTAGCATTTGACATAATAAAACCTGCCCTTCCTTACTTGATTCTCTGTTCCAAATTGCCGAAGAGAAGAGAAGAGGTCCATCTTGAGAGGAGAAGTTAGAGAGAATGAAACATCTTCCATTCTGAGGAGCAGCAGAAGAGTAATAATACTCTTAAAAAAACATGAGACACTCTCCTAGCAATATTATGAAAGTCAGGAGTATCATTTTTAAAAATGTAATTGCTGCGAGCTTTCCAAGTAAACCAAATAGTAGCAGCAATAATGGATTGAATAAAGATAGAATTCTCAGCTGGACTGGAAGAAAGCCAAGTTCCTGTCATAATGGCATCATGGAAAGTAAAAGTCTTACAGATAATATTGCCAACTAATGACCAAATGGTTTGAGGTTTAGGCAAACATTAAATAAGTGCTCAGCATTCTCATGACTAAGTCCACAAAAAACACAATCAGCATTAGGACCTATCCCAAGATAATAAAGGTAATCATAAGTATTCACTTTACCGTGAAACATTAGTCATAAAGTGTTTCACCGAGGAGCAACTTTGAGGCACCAAATCTGTTTCCAATTATTCCAATACTCACCTTGACTGTCAAGTCTATGCAAATGAGAGTAAACTTTAGCAGCAATTTTACTACCTTTAGAGTTTGGTTGATTTTGAGAGGTGGAAAAGGATTGTTTCGCAACCTGGCATAAATGGTTCTGTCACCAATGGTGAACCCTACCCTGACTTTATGGATTCCATAGAAAGAAAACATATGGATGGATGTTCAGGGCAACACATTTGCCTTGGGAATACTTCTACTAGAGATAATCAGTGAAAGGCCTTTATATTGCAGAGATAGAGGATGGTCATTAAATTGGGTAAAAACCTTTAATGTAACAGACATCTAAAATTGACCACACAAAATGTCAATTACTGACAGAAATCATGCTTCATTTGCTTACTGATCTTCAGTTTTCATTTGGCATAACCAAGAAGACAATTTGTTGGCATTATCATCTGAAGATTATGGATGTTGTTGCAGGCTATGGAATTCTGCTAAAACATCACCTAATGCTCTTTTTTTTTTAAGGAAGAGGAGCGGGGCGAACCCACTAAATACCCCAGGGGCGTGCACAAGTCTCGGTGGAACAAGTGGGGACGGGGCCGCGCTCACGTGGGCGCTGGAACCACCCGTACACAACCACTATTCACAACTCCCAGAAATGTACCCTCAGCCGAGAATCAAACTCTCACCACTCGGTGAGAGCTCTATCGGCGACCCATGTACCAATAGACCCGAAGGTCGTTGGCTCACCTAATGCTCTTTACAAGGACTCTGATCTGGCATGGGCTGAACTGGGCTTAACATCACAATAGGTACTCATTTTCTTTTTCTATTGCAAACGCAAGATGTACTCATATGTTAGCTTGTTCCTTATTTCACATTTTGTTTCAGTTTTAGTGATTCAGTTTCTAGGAAGCATATTCATGAGCAGGTTGTATATGCTAAGAGATTTTGTACCCTGTTTTACTATATGGATACAGTAATGATCAGTAAGCATTGTGATCATTTCAATTTTTATAAAAAAGCAATGGAGGAGCATTTCCTGATTCACATTATTCTCATTCTTTTCACTGCAAGATAATTCCTGGATATGTTTTTTTCACCGTCGAACTGGGAGATAGACTTGCACGTGAAAAAATAATGTACTACACATACATAAAATTACGCCTTAAGTTTGTAAGATCTATTCAAATCAATACGGCATTCCTCTAAATATCTGGCAACAATTATTAATATAGTTTTCTAGCGTAATGACAATGATAATTAGTTTATACAAAATTGACTTTTTTTTCCAAAGTGTATAATATGATATTTCAAAATGCATAATTAAATTCAAAGTATTCAATGATCTGTCCTCAATTACTCATGATTAGAATAAACATGTTTGCAGAGTTTTCGTATCTTTCAAGTACATCAATTATGAATACCCTCATCAATAGTATGGTATGTGTCAAATGATGACATGGCCACAAAATGTAAATTCCGTAATGCTGAAAGCACACGCTTACACTCGCAAGAACTAATGCTTGAATGTTGACAGACAACTTTAATATCCTCAAATAACATAACAAAATGGTATACCTTCAAATTACACATAATGATATTCTGCAGCTTGCATTTCAGATCCAATAGTAATTCAAATTACAAACTCATAATTCAAATATAAAATAAAGGACTCATAACTAAAGCAACATAATACAATAACATCAATTTATTGAAGTAACTAGTTAGGCCACCCAGCTCATTACTTTGGACCTGAAAATTGAGAACAACAAATGCTTAACCTTGACAACCCAACACAAGAATCAAATAGAAATTATTTTAACCAGTTAATATTTTAAATATAATATACAAACAAACAATCTTACTCAAAATATATTTTTAGATGCGATGACAGGACAAATGCTTTCTAAATCATACATTATGGTGATAGCATTTCATTAGCCTCTGTCTGGACTGAAGGAAGTCAGGACTAATGCTTTCTGGTGTTTGATTGAATTAAGAAATCAGAATAGATAGGCAAATGAAAGACAACACATTAATTAGTCAAATTCTTGTTGCTCCTCTTCTCTTAAACTAAGCACAACTTGTGGAATTATCTAGCACTACTGATCTTTTTTTATGGTGTGCGTGATGATTTATAGTATAAAGATAACAGTTCTATCATATTAATTACCACTCGATGTCACAAAATCATCTCATACTACATTACACAAATATGTTTCAATAAGATAAGAGTAAAAGCTTAGGCCTGACCTTAGTTCCTAGATGAGAAAGTTGATTTGAGTCTACGAGAATACAGAACCATCTTCACGTATAGCCAATCGTATACTTTGTCAAAAGATCGGAAATAAGCAATTCTTATGGTTTGCTTGATAATAAAGGTACCGATGATCGCCCAGAAGCCAGTTATGAATCCAGTTGCAAGACCTATGTAAAGCCATAACATTTCTGCCCAATCACCTTTGCCTTCTTCCTCGTTTGCGCCTTGGGAGTACTGTGTCACATTAGCACAATTCTGAAGAGGTGATCCACAAAGATCATGATTCCAATTATAGGCTGACGGATTAAAAGTCTGAAGTTGGCCACCTGATGGAATTTTTCCTGACAAATTGTTGTGCGATAGGTTCAAATAGCTCAAGAAATTCAAAGTAGACATGCCTGAAGGAATGGTACCAAATAAATTGTTCTCTGACAGATCAAGTGATTCCAGCTGTTTCATGTCACTGATGCTCTCTGGTATTTTTCCATTTAATTGATTGTAAGAAATATTCAAGAAATGTAGCCCATGTAGCTTTGTCAGTTCTTCAGGCAACTCACAGGAAAGCTTGTTGTTTGATAAGTCTATGCTTGTGACTAATGACAGAAGCTTAGAATACTCCATTTGGAGGCCCTTCGCAATTATTGAGAGAGAGTCAGAGTACGAAAATGTGGTATATGTATGAGTACCCGTACAACTTTCATGAAAAGTACAACCGCGCATTGTGGTTGGTGGAATGGGGAGTAAAGACAACAATTCACTGTGATTTGTGACTACCATGGCTTTGAAATCTCCAAAAGTATAAGGAATACAACCTAATAGGCCGTTGTGTGCAAGGTCTAGGATCCGAAGATAGGAGAGTTTTGATAATTGCTTTGGAATGGTGCCTTTGAAGAAATTTGATCTCAAGCGAAGCACAATTAAAGATGAAAGTTTTTCACCGATCCACGTCGGTATGTTACCCGAGAGTTTGTTTTCACCAACATCGAGAATTACCAACTTGTTGGCCTTTCTCAATGACAAGGGCAGTCCTCCAGAGAAACCATTGTTTCTTAAATGTAAGGAACGGAGATTGGTGAGAGACACAAGGCCATCAGGAATTCTACCTGAGAAATTATTGTGAGATAATTTAATAATTTGCAATGCTGATGTTGAATTCCAGCAGCTGGGAAGTCCTCCAGACATATCATTATTAGATACGTCAAACAATTGCAAGAAAGTAAGGTTGCAGAAGAATGACGGAATGCTGCCATTGATATGATTATTAGAGAAAGAGAAAATTTGAATCCTAGTAGCAACTGCAAAGTAAGAAGGAATAGACCCAGAGAATGAGTTGTTGTTGAGATTGATAACAAGCAAATAATTGGCATTAAGCTCAGGTAATGGCCCTTCAAATCTGTTTGAACTCAAATCAACTAGACGGAGATTGAAATTTTCCAAAGATGTTGGTAGCCTCCCCTCCAAATTGTTATTTGACAAATCGAGCAAATTGAAACGAGTAAGATTCCAAAACCATGCTGGGATGCTACCTGAAATTCCAGTATTTGATAAGCAAAGCTCGCTCAACATTGTCTGACTTTGGAGCCAAGCAGGAAAAACAGGGCCTACTCTGCAGGAACACATTTGGATAGTAAAGCAATCAAAAGGAGGGGCCCAATTCTCACTTACATTCAATTGGAACGAGTTGTAGGACAAGCCCAAATACCGTAAGCTCACTAGATTAGCAAAATGAGATTCAGTTAAGACACCGACCAAAGAATTTGAAGAGAGATTCAGTAGAGATAATTGAGATAATTGGCCTATGCTCTCTGGAATTGTGCCATTCAGCCTGTTGTTTGCCAAACTTAGTGTGTTTAGACCATCAGTGCTTCCTGATTCAGAACCATTCTTCTTCTCCCTGCATTTAGAAAATCCATCAACAAGATCATCAATGCCTCCACTGATAGAATTTCTTGTAAAATCTAACGTCTGTAACTTGCATAAGTTCCCCATGCCTTTTGGCAATGTTCCATTGATGCCATTGGCCTGCATTGTCAACAACAGCAATTGGCTAAGATTTCCAAAACTCTCTGGTAACATTCCACTTATTGCATTTTCAGACAAATCCAAATACTACAAAAGTGTGAGATTGCCAAAGGATTCAGGAATTGGTCCACTGGTCATATTCCATGACAAATCCAAGTATTGCAGGCTTCTTAGATCCCCAATGCTTGCAGGCATCAATCCCTGAACTTGGTTATTGGACAAATGAAACTCCTCCAACTTCTGCAGCCTCCCAATGCTCTTTGGCAACTTTCCAATCTTATTATTAGACAAGTCAAAGTACACTAAATTTGTAAGATTGTTCAGAGAGTCCGGAATGCTACCATTCAGATGATCATTTTGTGACATATCAAGGCTCTCCAAGCTACCAAGATTTCCCAAGGACTTGGGAATCTCTCCATCAAAAGAGTTACCTGACATGCTCAAGACTCTCAACCTACTCAAGTTACCAATGGTAACAGGTAGCTTGCCATGGAGTAAACAGTCAGAAAGATCAAGATGAAGAAGGTTAGTGAGATTGAACAACCATTGAGGCAGAGTGATGTTCAGGCCATGATTATTAGAGAGATCAAGGAAACTAAGAGACGTAAATTTGAGATGATGAAGCAGCGTAGTATGATCATGAATACCACCAGCACCAGCTTGGAGTTGAGCATCAGTGAGTTTCAAAGACTACTAGAGAAGGGAGAATATTAATGTCATGGAGCCAACCATGCACATTAGAAAGATCCACGCTACTCAAGTCAAGGTGATGCAAAGATGTCATCCCAGAGAGAAAGTGGAGATCATTAGCTTGTAGAGTGTTATAAGATGAGCAAAGATCAAGGTAGCGCAAGCGTGATAGGTTTCCAAATGTGTGAGGAATGATTCCACTGAATCCGGCATTAGACAAGTTAAGGTAATTCAGGTTGGCAAGAGAGCCAATAAAGTGTGGGATGGGG
>NC_052472.1:20507340-20578137 GCF_009730915.1 Dioscorea cayenensis subsp. rotundata
CAGCGATCAACTAGCAGATGTGCTTACCAAAGTTCTGCTTCTAATCAATAGTTTCTCAATCGTTTCAGTGGGCAAGCTTGGATCCATTAATCTTCTGATCCAGCCTGAGGGGGAGTATCATGGGGTTATGTAAACTAATTGATTGTTTCTCAGATTAGTGATGCTCTTTATATGGTGCATTACCAAATTAGTGGATGTTATGCGTGGCATGGTAGTTGCTATATATATATACTAGGCTAAATTAGTGTAGTTTCCTTAAGTTGCAAACTGTTACACCTGCCTATAAGTTATCTTGTACACCGGTACACAATGACGATATGAAATACCTCCATTTCCACTTCCAAAAGCTTTTTCTCCATTTTCCATCTCTGCGATGGATGCTGATAAGTCTAACCCAAGTCAACTATCGGCGCCATTTTCACTTTGTCAGTCGGGTCTTCACTGTATCATTCTTCTGTGCTTATCCGCCAACCTAACTCTACTCTTTACAAGACAAGCATCATGAGCTGGAGATGACTGACGATGACGTCATAATACACCGCTCCTACAAAGAAGCGTAGCCGATAACGCCCATCTCACTCAACCATTGTAGATGATACCGCATCATCAACAATATCCACGTATGCTGTACATATTATCGATCGAGGCCACAATTTAAAATGCACAATAGGTGACCAGCACTGACATTGCTGACGATACTGCATGCACATTGCTAGGGACGACGCCTACGACATCACCCACAAAGTAATTTCAGAGTGAAGACGCTTATCAAATCTCTCCTCAAAAATCTCTTTATACCCACTCTATGAAAACAAATTGAAATTGTAAGAACGAAATAATACAAATTTCAAAACACGCTCGATGTTTGAAAGGTAAATTAACCAGCAGAATCAGTACCTACTCCAAGATATTTACCCTCAGCCTCCACCTCAATAGATATAGCAATTTTTGTTTTGTTGTATTCCTCCGTGTGCTTTATCAGTTTGCCTCCAATTGTATCATTTTTATCAACTTTATTGTTGATCTCTCTTTTAAAATCTGTTTTCCAAATTTCACATATGTATCTTGGAAATTTTATATATACTAACTCTTACAACTTCGTGTTGAGTCAACTAATTAATTATCTACCTTATCACTTGCGGGTGAAGTCCAAATCAATTAGTCTCAACCGTATTTATACTTTTTGATACTAAAAGAAGCGTGAAAAAGGACTACGTAGGTATTTGAATGCATCAATTACAATCGCTTAACAACTTTTTGATAGATTTATCATACATGAGATGCGCTAACATAGGACAATTAAGGCCCGCTATATATGTCAGGCATTTATTATATCAATGATAATAACTCTATAATGATAAATCTTTTTATCTTGCAACCCTAAAAAGTGAAGAATATGACTTCTGGCACAATAGATCTTGTGAACAATGAATAAACATTAATGTATAGTACTTGCAGCATCACAAAGAATTCGACTTTGCACCACATCCTCCTATCATGCATAGTAATTTTCACTACATTATTTAATGGTTGTCTATTTTAATTTTTTTGGACAAAATATTTCCACATATACTCTTAAGAATTTTTTTTTTTACCAAAACTTTCATGAAGTTTAAAATTCTGCATATTCCACCAAATTTCTGGAAAATGTAAATCAGATTCGTTACATGTAGCATCAGCATAAATGTTGTCAAGTCCAGTGCTGGAAATTACTAATGACTAATTAGACGCCTCCAACACCCCAACACAGTCGCCGCCGCTACAAGACTAATCTACAGTCACCATAGCTTTCAATTTATTAATTGAATATACACTAACATCCCATAATAATCATAAGTACCCGAAGAAATTTTGTATAATTTATTAAAATTTCAAAAAAAGCATGCAGATTGAGTCAAGTCAAAAAATCAACCTAGCCTATCCGGCTATCCGACAAACATAAAACGCATATTTTTCCAAAAATTTTGATCAATATATTCTTATTGAATTTAAAAACATGCAGATAGAACAGTAGATAACTTTATTAAAATTTCACTGATCGAGTCAGGTCAACAAATCAACCCAGCATATCTGACAAACATAAAACGCATATTCTAAAAAGAAAAATCTCATGGATTACTATATTTATTGGCGTATGTGCATAGAATCCCTGTTTATTAAATCTGCTTACACATTGTATGCATTTCTTGCATCCAATTCACTTTTCCCAAGATATTTGTGTGCAGTTCATCTCTTTGATCTGATGGCTGGTCTCTCATTGTCTGTTTTGTTTGTTATCCTTGTTGTCTCAGCATTCCCTCCAGCTTGCTATGTCCATGGTATAAGCTGTATTGAAACTGAAAGGATAGCCCTTCTCAGCATCAAAGCAGGCATTCAGCGGAGTAACAACCAAAGCTTGTTTTTCTCTTCTTGGATTGGCTATGATTGCTGCAATTGGAAAGGAGTGAGCTGCAACCATGAATCCTGGCATGTCATCAAGCTTGATCTCCATCACTACCCTTCCAATATTACTTATAATTATGAAATACCACCAAGTAAGTTGAACTCTTCTCTCATTCAGCTTCACCATTTAAAGCACTTGGATTTGAGCATGAACAACTTCAAAGGCTTCCCCATCCCAGACTTCATTGGCTCCCTTGCCAACCTTGAGTATCTTAACCTCTCTTTTACTGGATTCAGTGGAATCATTCCTCATACCCTTGGAAACCTAACAAGCTTGCGTTACCTTGATCTTAGCTCATATTATAATTATCAGTTTCTACAAGCAAATGACCTCCACTGGCTCTCTGGAATGACATCTTTGCATCACCTTGACTTGAGTGGAGTGGACCTTTCTAACGTGCATGGTTGGCTTCATCAAATTAATATGCTTCCTTCTCTGCTTGTCTTGAGACTCCCTTATGCTCGACTCCAAGATGGTGGCATTAATCATGACACTATTTTCTCTCATCTCAACCTCACATCTCTTTATTTGCTTGATCTCTCTCATAATTTTGACCTGAACATCACTCTGCCTCAATGGTTGTTCAACCTCACTAGCCTTGTTTATCTTGATTTATCTCATAACCAAATCCATGGGTCCATACCTGAAACCATAGTGAACCTAGTTCATCTTCAGGTTTTAGATTTGTCAGAAACTATAATGTTTGGCAAATTACCTGAGAGTATTGGGAATCTAAGGAGATTGCAACACCTGAGAATGCAAAAGAGTGGTATCATCGGGCGATTACCAGAGTCATTAGGGAAACTCCATAGTTTGAGGGAGCTTGACTTATCAAGGAACAACATTAGTGGAACATTACCAAAATCCATTGGCAACTTATGCAAGTTAAGGACTTTGGATTTGACCAGCAATTTTTTCAATGGAGGGGTTGATGATCTTTTGAATGGCTTGTCCAATTGCACAGAAAACAAGAAATCCATTAGACATGGTTCGATTTCAGAGGACATGGATGGTTTAATCCAATTAAGTCTGGGAAGCAACAGATTTAATGGGACTATTCCAGACAGCTTAGGCAAGTTATCTAAATTGAGAACTTTAGATCTCCCAGCAAATTCATTCATCGGTACTCTTACTGAACACCATTTTGCAAATCTAACAGACTTGTCTTACATGGATTTCTCCTATAATTTACTGCAGCTTAATGTGCCCAAGGATTGGGTGCCACCTTTTGATGCTAATGGTATCATGTTGTGCTCTTGCAGAATAGGCACTGCATTTCCTGCTTGGCTTAAAACTCAGACACACTTGAATGATATTTGCCTATCAGATGCCGGAATTTCAGGCAATGTCCCTACATGGTTTTGGGATTTATCCTATTTGAGTTCTCTCAATATATCACACAATAATTTAAGTGGAACTCTGCCACCTTCTATTGAAGGTTTATTTACTATTGATCTGAGTTCAAACAAATTTGAAGGTTTGATACCAAAGATAGAGGTTGATTTTTTGGATGCCATAGATTTGAGTAACAACTCTATCTCTGGTCCTATTCCATCTTTCTTTTCTTTGGCTGAATCCATTGAAGTTTTCTCTTTGGCAAATAATCATATTAGTGGTAGCATTCCTTTGTTCTTCTGTAATCTTACTTCTTTGGTGTTGCTCGATCTATCTAACAACAACATGTCTGGAGGACTTCCCCAATGCGGGAGACAAACATCGAGTCTGGCAATTCTTGATTTGTCCAACAACAATTTAATGGGCAGCATTCCTAATGGTATTGTATCTCTTCCCAGTCTCCGTTCTTTGCATTTGGAAAGAAATGGCTTCTCAGGAAATCTCCCTTTGTCCTTGAAAAACGCCAACCAATTGGTGGTTCTTGACATCGGTGAAAACAAGCTTTCTGGAATAATACCTTCATGGATTGGCAGTCTTGTCTCATTGGTAGTTCTTCGTTTGAGATCAAACTTGTTTAAAGGATCAATACCAGAGCAATTACTAAAACTCTCTTCTCTCAAGGTTCTGGACCTTGCACAGAACAACCTCTCAGGTGCTATTTTTCCTCATTCTTTCGGAGGTTTTAAAGCCATGCACACTGAAAGATCACAGCTCTTGATTCCCAAATATGATCAAGTAGGCATTTTCAATAATGCTTCATTTTTTGGTGGATTTTTGCCGACATATAATTACTTGGAGTCTTTGGTGATAAGTGCAAAGGGGCGGCAAACGGAATACACAAAAGTGCTTTTCCTAGTCACTAGCATTGACTTGTCATGCAACAGGCTTTCTGGTGAATTCCCTGATGAATTGACATCACTTCATGGATTGATTTTCTTGAATCTTTCTAATAATCTTCTGAATGGAAAGTTACCAAAAAACATTGGTGACATGAATCAGCTTGAGTCACTTGATTTATCAATCAATAACTTCTCTGGTATCATTCCTCCGAGCATATCTGCTCTGAATTTTCTTGGTCATCTGAACTTATCACACAACAATTTGTCAGGGAAAATTCCATCAGGCAATCAACTTCAGACATTAGATGCATCAGCTTTCTTTTACAACGATGGTCTTTGTGGATTTCCTCTAAGTGATTGCACCAGTGAGACTCCTGCTCAAGGCCCTTTACATGGAGGAAATCAAGACGGGAACCAAGATTTGTTTGATAACTTGTGGTTTTACATAGGCCTCGCATCAGGATTCATTGTTGGCTTCTGGATGATCATTTTGTTCATCATGATGAAAAAATCAAGAAGAATTTCTTATTTCCGATCCATAGACAAGGTTTATGATTGGATTTATGTGAAGTTGGTGATACACTCCAGGAGACTGAAATCAATACTTAGAAAGAGGAACTAAGGCCAGGTATAAGCTTTGTGATGACTGTTATCTTACTACGTACATTGAATGCATGTACTAATTCTCAGTTCTATGTTACTATTGAAATGCATGTAGCTAAAAATAAAAGCCCATGCACCTTATGATTTAAACTTTTTGAAAAGTGGATAAATCACAATCCATTAATAACTAAGGAAGATACAACCGACAACAACCACTAGATGTGGTCAATAACAGCAAAAGGAAAACAACAAAACGGGCCACAACCCACAGGCGCACAGGCGCCCACACACCTCAGAAGCTAGCCTGTGCCAGGAACATGTGTCTCCTCAGAGGTCTGCGTCTCGCTAAAATCCTGCACGCGAGGGCCGAGAAACTCCAGACTTCTTCTAACAAAGCTGATATCCTCCTCCATCTTCGCTCTATGTCCCTCTGCGAAAGATGAGCACCAAAATACAAGCATACGGTCAATTTTCACAATGATATAGTGAGCAGGCATGACACTGGCATTAAAAACACAATCATTCCTAGCTAGTCAAACATTCCAAATTAAAGCTTTCGCCACTAAGTCTCCAAAGGTTCTTCTATTAAGACGTAAACTTAACCGCTATCGGCCCCAGAGGTCATCGATTGAAGATGAAATCTGAGGCAGCTGCAGGATCGTTGCAAAGTACTCCCAAATGTGTTTTGCAAATGGACACTAAATGAACAAGTGGTTTACCGACTCGGCACTGGCGTGACACAGAACACAGGTGTCAGTAGGTAATCGGTTACATCTCCTTCTAGCCAGATTCTCCAACGTAAGAATTTTGTTTTTCCACACGAGCCAATTGAAAAGGTTGATTTTTTTGGGACAACCCCCACGCCAAAAGAATCTCAAAATCGGGCAACGGAGGCCACCATCAATTAGGAAAGTATAAAAGGATTTTACCGAGAAAATCTCATTCCCATTATAACTCCATCTTTTCTTATCCTCTAATCTGTGATCAACATTCGTCGTTCTTGCATGAATCTGTCTGATAAACTCATTACTGGCGAAAGGGCACTCATCCAATAGGTGAATAAGCTCGTGCACCATACCTTGGGATAGCGGCTGGCATGGTACTCCTCCGGCCACCAGTTCATCGGAACACAACCCCCAAGCCAACCATCTTTCCAGAACAAATTTAAACTTTTGACTTTCTATAAACTTTATTTTAATAATTAAAAAAATGATATTGAATGCAAAATAAAGAACAAAGTTTTACTTCCAATATATTCAATTCAAAACTTGTTGCATCTTAATAGTACTTCAGAAACAAATTTTGGGGATAGGCATGGCAACATTTTGAGCATCTAGAATCCATGAGAGCTATCAAAAATTTCAATAGATAAGCCTAAGCAATGCTTCTGATTATTTAAATTACCCAAAGAGTTATTAAAATCCTCAACAAGGAAAGCCTTGAATAAGTAGCAGCAGGAGGAAAACAGAGGGGCATGTAACAGAGGATTGTTGCCTCATAAACATCTTTGCAGAAAATGAGTTCTCAAATAAAAAGAGTAGAATATCAATGTGTATCAAGGTTTCTGACAGTGTTTATCATTCATGATGACTTACAAATGTGTGGAGAATGTAACTTTCATCTATGTAATTCACCCAAATTTAACTTGATCCACATCTATAAGCTGTTTTTCATATGAAGACGTAGGGCTGACATTGAATGGAAAACCTTGAGTCAATGCTGTATGTTTAGATATAAAAAAATTTGGTAAATGAATCTGATGAGAAATTTCTGTATTCTTCATGGAGAACATCAATCAGTTCTTTTCAAACTTTAAACTGGTTGTTTTGTGTTAACCACCAACTAGTAATCGAAAAATTAAGGCATTAACAATCATCAACTTTAGTATAGACCTTTAGGTCAAATCCACCATTTGTTTTCATAAATAATTCTTTTAGCAGAAATTTCTATATACCTTTCACGAATTAAATTAGTGTGTTATACTATAATTCCAGAAAGTAGTATTTGATTGTATGCCCCCATAAACTATCAGCCTTTGATGTTTAACATTTAACAGCCTTTGATGATTTATAATCAGAAGTTGATCTTATGATGACGCCAAAGTAAACAACATATAATCAAAACACCAATTTATGCATGAAGGCCATACAATTTATAGTTTAAACTTACCTTTCACGAATTAAATTAGTGTGTTATACTATAATTCCAGAAAGTAGTATTTGATTGTATGCCCCCATAAACTATCAGCCTTTGATGTTTAACATTTAACAGCCTTTGATGATTTATAATCAGAAGTTGATCTTATGATGACGCCAAAGTAAACAACATACAATCAAAACACCAATTTATGCATGAAGGCCATACAATTTATAGTTTAAACTTCTAGGGATGGTTGACTTTATATAAATTTTTTTATTTTAAATGTAGAGGGAATAACAAACGTGGAAAAAGGAATTATTGAGAGGTTTGATTCTTATGTATGCATTTAATCTACATCCCATAAATTCCTTGTCCACATTAAGTTCAGGATCATCAAAGCTATGCATATGCATCTAATAAAAGAACACCACAGTTTAACATTATACAAACTAAATTATCATGTGGTCAACATTTTGTAAACTTTCTATATAAACAAAACTAAAAACTAATCATACAAGTAATTTTAGCTAATACTTAGAAAAACAGCATAGATCAATGGTTCTCAATACACAAGGAGGCTTGGACTTGAAATTTGTGGAATATATCAGAGTTTCAGATATGTAATTTAGACAAAGGTAACTTGCTCGTCCTCATTGTTGAACTCCTTTTATACCCCCAAGGTCAAACATTCAATTGGGTTTTTCTACCCAATATTGTAAATATAGGAACCAAATTTTTTTCTTCACGAAATGTGGAAAAATACTTGTTGACATGCATATTTTATTAGTGTCCAAGACCTTCGGATTCTATCATTGTACTCTAATATGATTTGTGGAAAGATAGCAAAATTCTTAAGGGAACCTTATTTACAGTAGGTTTTTTGATTTGTCGAATAATAATAGTCAACGGAGAGTTACCAAATAGTTTTTAAACCCGATTCAATTGTAACATTTGAGCATAAGAAACAATGCCACTACTAGAAAAATATAGTAACCCACTGAGAAGCTTTCTACCTCATAATTAAATTATGACATACAAAGAACATCTATTACTCATTAGAATATGAGTAAAAGAATATGGAGAGAAATCAATAGATAGCTGCTCATATGATCAAAAAACATTCCCTTGAATAAAAATGGATAACTTAGGGGAGTAATAGAAGGCAAAGAGAGGTGAAATAAGGTTGAATTAGCATTCTTGGAAGGGGCTTCAAGGTCTCACATCTTGTTGCTTATGAGCAAATTAGAACTACTGTCATAGAACAAGTCCAAAATGCGACTTTTTAAGCTACTTGATAATGTTTTATTTCACATATATATAACTTGAGGGTAATAATATTTGCTCTCTTTGTAAGATAGTCCTGCATTTTCAGTCTAGTTATCTCATGCAATCTGACATTTGAAAATTGTTTTGCATTGGGCCTTTCTTACTTGCTGTACCAACAATTCTGCTTTGTAGATGATATTTATGAATGGCTTGACACTCATCAATGGTTAATCTGTTGCACTCATGGGTAGGTCTCTGAATTGCATCTTATAGGGCATATAAATATACCTTGCTCCTCTTTTTGGGATCCTAGAAAGTTAATTTTAGTATAGTAATGAGTACTATAGATAATCTAATTATTTAAAGTTAAAAAATTGTATTGGCCCCAATAATGGGGGGAGTGAGTGAGCGATGGACACTGTTTACGGTGGATTGACACTTTTTTTTTTTTTGAAAAAGTGGATAAACCACCAATCAATTAAGAGATAAAAAAGAACCGAGCACGAGCGACAACGAGCAAAACCAAACAAACCACAAGAAGTGATCACAACACAACAAGAGCAGACTCAAAACAAAAAGCGAGCGAAAAAGAGGGGACGCGACGCCTCAAAAAGCAGGACAAAAGGCCACTACTCCTCGAACCGATCGTGCACCCCCTCCAAGACCGGAGCCTCGAGAGTCTCCTCGGCTCGGGGACCCAAAAACTCCAAACTGCGACGGACGCGAGACATGGAATCCTCCAGCTTCACCTGCCCACTAGCCGGAACTGCAGAGAACCAGTGCAAAAGCATACGGTCAATCTTCAAAATCACAGCAAAACAGGGCAACACATTGGCATTAAAATACAATCGTTTCTAATAAGCCAAATGTTCCACACAATAGCTTTCACCACCAAATCACACATCTCCGTGAGTCAGGAACACACGGTGAGACGCCACGAACCCCAAATTCTGGACATCTCCTCCGGGGGATCCGGAAACTGTAACAAGTTAGTAAAATATGCCCAAATAGGTTTGACAAATGGGCATTGAAGGAATAAATAATCCACAGTCTCGATTCCAGCGTGACAGAGCACGCACGTGGCCGTTGGCAACCTATTACACCGACGCTTCTCCAGATTTGCCAACGTCAAAACTTTGTTCTTCCACACCAGCCAATTAAGAAGAAGAATCTTCTTAGGGCAACCACCCCGCCAGAAGAATTTCTCCACCGGGCAACGGAGGCCACCATCCTGCAAAAAGTTGTAGAAGGATTTAACTGTAAACGTCCCATTGCCCGTAAGCTTCCACCTGAACATGGGAAGCCTCTCACCAGCTTCAAGTTGCAAGCAACACCTAAGGGCCGGCCGACAAGAAATCACACCCTTCCAGAAAAAAGAAATACGACCCGGGCATCTAGGGTATAACTCCTGACGAGACAAGTTATAGTTGAATTGAATGACCTCCGCACTTCAACTAAAATCGAAGGAATTTCCACCACCACTTCCCAAAGCGGCGCTGATTGAAAGTTTTCGAGTCCGAGAATCCCCCACCCACCTTGCACACGAGGCCTGCAAAGGTTCTTCCAACACACGAGCCTGCAAGTAGGTTGTTCAATATCAGGACCAGACCACAAAAAATCTCTCCTGATCCGATCAATTTTTTTAGAAACCCACTCAGGCAATCGAAACATCGACATCCGAGTAGGGTCGGCGGTAGCAGTTAACACGGAGTGTCAGTCAGTGAGGCGACCCCCAAAAGACAAAAAATCGCCCCCTTTTCCAAGAAGCGAGCGGTTTCTCACTTTCAGGATAATTCCCTCCCAATCTTGACGGCGAGGTCTCCTACCTGCCACCAGGATACCCAAGTAGTTTACTGGCAAAAGCCCCGTTTTGCAGTTCAAGGTTTTGGCCGCCCCATCCTCCGGAAGCAAGCCCCACTGACAAGAGTAGAGGCAAGTTTTATCAAAATTCGTAGCTAGTCCCGACATACCTTCAAACACTAAGAGTATAAGCTTCACAATCCTAAGGTCTTCCAACCCCCAGTAGTCAACACCAAGAGATCATCCGCGTAGTGTAGGTTGCATCGTCTACCCGTATCCCCAATTGGGACTCCCACAAGAATTCCAGAGCGCAAGGCATTAGAGAACATAACACTCAGAACATCCGTAATTAACACAAAGAGCAGTGGAGACAACGGGTCACCTTGTCGGAGCCCCCGCTTGTACCTGACGTACCCATTGGGAGAGCCATTGATTAAGATATTAGCCTTCGAGGAATCCAAAATGCTTTTAATCCATCCTCTCCATTTCGAGCCAAACCCCCGAGCTTCCAAAAGTTCGAGCAAAAACTCCCAATCCACTGTATCAAAAGCCTTTGCAAAATCTACTTTTAGGATGTGCCCCTTTAGTCGCCTCTGATTGATGCTGAATAGTAGCTCCTCCACCGTGACGATGTTATCAAGAGTGCATCTGCCTTTAATAAACGCCGAATGATCCGCTTCAACAAGAAGATGTAACACCGAACTCAGCCTCTTGGCCAGGACCTTTGAGATGATTTTTAACGAGGAATTAATAAGACTAATTGGTCTGAAATCGCCCACCTCCACCGGCGCCCCCACCTTTGGGATTAGCGCAATACTCGCCCAGTTAATTCTTTCCAAGTTAGCCTTGCCCTCGAAGAAATCTTGGCACATTGCCATAACGTCGATGTGCACAACATCCCAGAACTGCTTGAAGAAAAAAATCGGGAACCCATCTGGTCCCGGGGCTTTGTCGCCGCCGAGCTCAAAAGCCGCAGTTTTAATCTCCTCAAGCGAAAATGGCTGTTCTAAGTGCAATAAGTTCACCGGAACCTTAAACTCCAGTAACTTATGCAGATCCACCTTGAACTGATCGCACCGGCTACTACCAAAAAGAGTTTGGAAGTTCCCAGCAAACACCTTACCAATCTCCTTAGGGTCCGTCAAGTCCTGACCATCGTGCCGTAAGCAAAGGATAGCATTCTTATTTTTCCGGCCATTTGCCACTGCATGGAAATATTTAGTGTTTTCATCACCATGTTTCAGCCATTGCAATCGCGATCTTTGTTTCCAGTAAATCTCCTCTTGCTTACGAATGATCTCCAGCTGCTCTAACAAAACATGTTCCTGTTGCCGTTCTTGGACCGATAGCCGGCTGGACTCCTTCCTAATGTCCAAACTTTCTAACTGATCCAGAAGGTTTAATTTCCTGATCTTGATCGAACCAAAGTTGAACTTAGCCCGATGCACGAGGCGCTCCACGACATAAGCAAGCTTCTTAGCCATGATGAAAGCACCACACCCTCTCAGATCCAACTCCCCCCACCAATTGGTCACCATATCCCTAAAACCCTCAACCGAAGCCCAGACCAACTCAAAGCGGAAGGGTCTTTGAAGATGCTGATGGTGACCAACCTCGATCGAATAGGCACATGATCGGAACCCACTCTTTGGTAAACTCTTCGATACGATTTGGGGAACTTTAAAATCCAGTCGCTATTGACCAAAAAACGGTCCAGCCGCACCCAAATTGGATCCGCCTGTCCGTTAGTCCATGTAAAATCTTTTTACCCGAGAGGGGGTTCCCATAAACCTAGGGTCATGCACCCGGCTCTGCGTTGAGCGAATATCCAGAAACACATGGAGCCCGGATAATTTATCACCCCTCGAGAAAATCGCATTAAAAATCACCACACAATACCCAAGGTAAGTGTGAGAGCACGTTAATCTCTCGAAGCTCCTCCCAGAAAGCATTCTTAAAATTCCGAACAGTTGGGCGTCACGAAATCAAGTACGCCACCTAAAATTGTCCACCTTGGAGAGAAAATCACAGTTAAGCTAAAATTCCCCTAACTTCTCAACCTGGCCCGTCCAGAGCACACCATTCCAACCTATGATGATACCACCCGCCGAACGCTTCGCTGGAACAAAAGCAAACTGGTCTAATCGATAACCCCCAATTTCACGCCATCTAGCGTTGGAAATCACCTCCAGCTTAGACTCTTGCAAACAACAAATATCAGCAAAATGCAAATTCAAAAAATCCTTCACTAGAAACCGTTTCGCCGGCCTCCCCAACCCTCTAACATTCCAATTCACAATATTCATTAACAACACTTAGATTACGCGGTCCTCCAAGGAGGATCCCGCCGGCCCCTGCACTGGGGTAACTCGTGATTTTTTCATCAAATGAACATGAGCAACACAATCGAGGGAAAGCACGCAAAAATGAATGCCACAAGCCATACAATAACTAGAAATCTGTTCATCAGACCAATCATCAATTAAAAATATGCTATGAGTTGTGGGGCATGCCAGGGTGAAGACTCTCCTCGCATAATTTTCTTCTTGATGAGACCGGGGCTCCGCAGACAAATCCTAGCCTCATTTGAATCTTGAAGAAGGTTTCTTGGGCCTCGCACTTCTCCTAGTCCCATGAGGCAAGTCTGAAGTGGTACCCTCAGTGTCACCTGGCCAGTCTGGTAGAGCTCCTCGGGCTTTTCTCAAAAATCGAGCTGGAATCGTCTGATTCAGCAACATCTTCTGGGGAGGACAAGCTTCCACTACCTAGCCCATTATCCTCCTCAACACCCATTTCCATAGTCCGAGTACCACTCCTATTGATCTCAATCTCCACACGTGCCACCATAGCCCACAAACCGGCTAAATATTTCCATTCAAAATCCCTCGGTGGGAGTAGCTTTGGTACAGTCGAATAGTGGACACATTGGAGGAAGGGTCCGAGCAAATTGGGACCCACCCGCTAGTCAGAGACAGAGTGCATGCGAGCCACCCATCACCTCATGACTATGGACCGAATCCATCTCCAACTGTGTAACTGGATCCATAGCAACCTGACCAGAAAATTGGTCCGAAATCGGATCAAACGCCGGCCCATCACCAAAGCCCAAAGAACATTTCGAACTCAGGCCCATCTCTCGGTCCCCAGCTTCCACATCACAAATAAGCATAGGGTCCACAAAGTCCACAAACGAGCCCGAATCCACATTGGGCCTATGCACCTCAGCCTCCAACGGGTCTAAATCCCTGCAAAAATCCACCTGACGCGTGTCCTTCCCGCGAGAGTCCATCACCTTAACGTCCGCGAACCCAGCTTTCGAGATAGAATTTCTTTTCTCCGTACATTGCACCTGCATAGCAGCTGGCCGAGCCCGCCATCTCTCGACACGTATGCACCTCAAGCCACCCCCCGGAGCACCGACCTGTCATTCCACGGAAGACCGAGCACCCATAGAACCATCGGGCCTTCTCCACCGGTTTGTGTAAACCTCGGATCCTCGCCCGGAGGTCCGATCCGTCCCACCAGCGCGGGAGCGAGGCTCAACCGGCGCCACCGTCTCCACTGCATGGGAGCGGCGCTCAACCATTATCTCCGCATGCTGCGCATAATGGCTCCCCCCTCGGCCTGCACCATAGAGACGCCAGACAAGGTTGTCGGATTAGCACGTCCCTTCCCCTTCACAGCCTCCTCCATCACCATCTCCCTACTGGCAACCCGACTGTCAAACCGACCAGTAGCCACCTCCGATCCCGGCCCCGGCAAAGCATATCTACCCAATTCTCGACTAAACACAGGAATCACTCCACGCTCCGCCGTGATGATGACAGAATCTTGACGCCATACCCGACGGACCTCCACCTCCATTAGCAGCGAAAACTCCATTTCGACGTCTCCCGCACAGCCGAAATGAAGTTTTTTATGGGTTTGAGTCGCATTTGACCACCGAGTCACCATTTCGGTGAACACCTCCGCAGCCACATTCCACGACCACCCATGCGAGAGAAGATTCCTGAAGTGCGACCCACATCCCTCCCCACGAGACCCTACCCTCTGCTATGATCTCAGCCCGACCAGGGGGCAAAATTCAGCTCACAAGGTCCATCCTTTGTAGCGACCTTGAAGGTACCCGCTTACACACCTCCTTCACCTCCTCTCTACTCGCCAACGGAATAATGAAATTACATTCGTTCAATGGCGTTATGAGACGCAAGACCAACGTTAAAAGGCGACGGAGGCGATCTCTAAGACTACTTAGTGTCATTAACATAGCCCGGATAATAGATAAGATTGCCACCTTCGCCAAGTCCTCGGCGGCAATCTACGGCGTGAGTGGCGCGACACAAAACACTTAGCCGTCGTTGAGCGGTCTCGAACTTCACCAGGCTTCTCCAAAGTATTTCTCTCAACTGACCTCTCCACCCCACCAGCCACCGCACCCTCATGGCTCGTAGAACCCTCCGTCAGACGCTTCGATCGAACATGCAGTCGTTTACGAACTGGGCTGCGTCTCAGGTCGACTCTGCACCTGGCCGCCAAATGCCCCACCCCGGCGCACCGGAGACAAACCACTTGGTGCCGACACTCAGCCGTCTTGTGTGAGGTTCGGAAGCAGCGACCACATGTGGCTTCGTTAGGAGAGCGAGGCCGCTTGGAGCCCGTTAGTTTCTGTCGCCTACTCTGGGCCTCAAAAACCTCCCCCATCCTCGGCCCGAGCCCGCTTCTTCACTTTTGCCCCTCAGAGGCGGCGAGTCGACCACTTGCGCATAAGCGTTTTGTCGACCCGTGAGACCCGGCCACGAAGATGTTGCCCTCGAGTCGCTCGATTAACACCACCAACCTCCGCTCCAACCACCCCCCCGTCGTCGTCCCTTGTCGCTCTCTCCTCACCATCGAGCCGCGAGATCCTCGGAGATCCATGTTGGTTTTTTTCTCTCCTATGTGGTTTGGTTTCATTTTTTTTATTTTTTATTTTTATTTTTAAAATTTTTCGATTGACACTTTTACCCCTTATTAAAATTTAATTAAATAAAAATCATTAATTTAAATAACCAATCATAACAATTAATAAATAATAATTAACATAAATGGACTAATTTAAATATTTAATTAGAATAATTAAATAATATTAATAAATATGAATTATTTAATATGCATATTTAATTATAATAATTAAAGTGAAATGACATTTTTATCTTTAATGGATATTTAATTAAATAAAATAATTATTTTACGTATTTAATTATTTCAAATAAAGTGAAATGACAATTTTACCCTTGATTGCTATTTAATTAAATAAAAATTATTAATTTAAATAGTTACTAAAATATTTAAAGCTAATAATGATGGAGGAGATTTAATTTAAATATTTAATCATAATAATTATTTTGAATAATGATATTTAAAATGTTTTTTAAATAAAAAAATTATAAAATATGATAATTAAAAAGGATAAGATTAATTTAATTAAGATATATATTTATAATCATTATTCAAATTATTTTATGATCTAATAAATTTAATTATAATTAAATATTACCCATTATTTTATACAATAATATTTATTTATTGTAAAGGACATACAAATAATTTTACCACAATTCTCTTTCATACATTTTCCTATTCCACACTCTCATCCCCTCCAACCAAACAATATTTTTTTACTATTCTTATTCCCCTCATTTCAATTACCTCTAATCCCATTTTCCCTTACCCCATTCCCCTTAATATTATTTTTACAAAACTAAGCACACCTTTAAATAATAATAATAAATTATTGAATTGATATATGATAATAAAAAGAAATATAATATTTCAAAATATTTCACTAATATTGATGTAAGTAATGTTTCAATATTATTTATTTGTACTAAGGGCAAAATGGTAACTCTTTTATCACATACTTCCTTTTTCCATTCCCAATGAAATTTTATAGGTATAATCACCAAAATAGTCCAGTATACTTTTCTCTCTTCCTTTTTGGTCCATCTGCATCGACGACGCTCTCGATTAGTCCCTTTACTTTAGAAAATGGCCAAACTAGAGGCAGTGGCGGATCGAGATTTCTACACTATGGGGTCCCATATATGTATATCAATGGTTCTGTGCAAAATAATTAATTGTCTAATAATCATATCTATTATTCGATTAAATAGAAATTTTTGTTCATGTTTTGAAAAAAATAATATTAAAAATAATACTAAACTACAATATAAATAGAAGTTATTAATTAATAGATAGGAAGATAAAATTGTAGAATTGAGATCATGTCAATATATTGCACCATTAATTAATAGCATGAATAACTAGATCAATAACACACACATATATATAGAAATGTAAAAACTAATGTTGTTTACTTTGTCCATGAGATAAGGCTATAAAAGCAGATGTGGGAAGACCATCCTAGTATCCACTATCCAGGAAGATCAAACATCAAAGGTCCTGCATAAGAACAATGTCACCTAGTCAATATCAACCCACCCTGTAAATTTTAGTATTACTAGACAGTCACTAAAATAATACGATCAATCCATCATATAAATATTTGTTCATGTAAATAATACTAAAATAACAACCAGAATTCTTTTACAACTGCCTTCTTCGAGTTTTTATGTTTTGAAAATAATACATAATTGCATCATTGCTAACACCATCAAATACATTTTTTTCAATATATGTTATCAAACAATCACTCAACTACTGATCACTCATTTTATTTCTCAATTCACTTTTAATTAACTTCATTGCAGAAAAAGCACGCTCCACAGTTGCTGTAGCCATAGGTAAAATTAATGGCAACTTCAATAGCAAAATACGCAAAGGATAAATGTAATGTTTCTTGGTCTCCACCATCTTTTTGTAGAAAGCTCTCCAAGGCCATTTAAATTAACAAACCTTTCATCTTCATGTACATCCATAATATAGTTTCCAAGTTGATTTTTGAGAGTTATAAGCTCAACAAAGAAAACTCACATGGATAAAATTCAGCCATCTTTAGCTAAACCTATCTTTATCAAATGCACTAAATGAGTTTCTTGGACTCAAGCGAGCCACACAAAGTAGCAATTCAGTGTTTACTTCATTAAAACGATTGTTGAGCTCTTGAAGTTGCATATCAATAACAGCATAAAATAGATCAACTTGATAATGGTGTAAGAGTTGCTAATTTGCTGAGACTTCTACGACGTCTTCCTTTAATATATGCATCTTCCATATCGGCATTTGAATGTTGATCTTATTTGCAAAACAAAAAGAAAATATCATTCATCAAATCTCTCCATCCATCATCTTTCTCTGCAAAAGCAAAAATTCAACTCATTGTAATCCCCAAGATTGCCACCATTAAATGTACTAGAAAAATAAAAATCAAATGACTCTAGTAGTTCCAAAAGGCGAGTGATTACCCACTTTTTGATGTTGATAAGTGCCATCCTTTTCAATGTTTTCAAAGTACATCCATAATTAAAGAAAACATAGCCATTATATTCAAAGAGTGAAGCATAATGAGAACTCCCAGCAGTATCGTGGGGCCGCTAATACTCATTTCTTGGTTCAAGTCTCGACCGGTTGCACTTCACCATTAATCAATGATTCTATAATTTTTATTTTGCATGATGTTCTTTTAAGCTTGTCTCGGCGCTTGCAATAAGCACCAATCACATATAACAATTGAGCAACTAAATCAAAGAAATCATTGACAATAAAATGATTCTTTGCAACAAACACAAGGGCTAACTGTAATTGATGGACAAAACAATGAATATAATAAGCAGATTTAATTTCTTTCATAATCAAAGATTTCAAGCCATTGAACTCCCCTCTCATATTACTAGCACCATTATAACCTTGCCCTTAAATTCTTGAGAAACTTAGTTGATTCTCTAAAAGCATAGAACTAATAGCATTTTTAAGTGAAATTGCTGAAGTATCAAAAACATGAGTGAGCCCAATAAATCTCTCCACAACAAATCCTCTCCTATCCACGTAACGCAAAATCTAAGCCATTTGTTCTTTACAGGACACATCACGGGATTCATCAACTAAAATCCCAAAAAAATCATCTCCAAGATCATCAATTATAGCCCTGGTTGTTTCTTTTGCAGTTGCATGTACAATGCCTTTTTGAATTGAAGGGGCAATCATTTTCTGATTTCCTGGAGCATTTTGCAATACAACACTACCCACTTCATCATTACGTTCTGCACAAAAGTGTAGAAGCTCAAGAAAATTCCCTTTGTTGCTTGAATTTTCATTTTCATCATGACCACGGAAAGACAATCCATGTCTTAAAATGAATCTAATACAATCAATAGAGGCATTCAATCGGATTTTATATTCAGTTTTAGCCAAATCCGTTTGCCTATCAAATGCATAATGAATAGATTGACATGCCTTCATCAAATCTTGGCATTTTTGAACTGCCATATTATGTGCACTTGCAACATCATGAACATCGAGCCTTGATTTTTTATTCCAAGCTTTAAATCCTTCGCTTGCAAAAGAGTCTGAGCCGCCTTGACTTTTAATTTTAGTTTTAAATAAATAACAACATAAGAAATATGATGCTTCTTCTTTCATACTATATTCCAACCAATATTTATATTCATCAAACCAAGCAAGGTTGAATCGGCGCAATCTTCCTCCAATATTTCTTTGTTGAAAATCATGATGACGAGGTTGACAAGGGCCTTTTTGAAGGTAAGCTCTTCTAACTTCATCTCGGCCATTTTGGATGGTAAATTTCAATTCCCGGTCATTCCCCAGGATCAACCGGAAGAGCATTCAAATCAATCCCTTTGTCATTAATTGAAGAAGTTTGTGCTTTCATACTAGAGTCAATGTTCTTATCAAATCTATTTTCTTCAATAAGAGGTTGCTCATTTGCCATGTCAGAAGATTGGGAAACTGAAGAAGCATTAGATCCAACTGTAGCCGGAGCTTGCTTTTTGTAATATCTCAACATAGTTCACTGTTAACACAGATATAAATATAAATCTAAATTATGAACCTATGAGTAGATGCATATTTCATTAATATAATGGACAAATAAATTATAATCCTATGAATTATGTGTTCATTAATCAATCAATAAATTCAATAATATCATGATCTAGGAGCGACACACTACACAACAATTATGAAATTCATTAATCAAACAATTTAAACAAACAACAATTATGATTTATGAAAATTCATTGATCCAAACTATATAAATTTACATTAAAGAAAGGACAACACAACTAAACAGGGGCATGTACAAGCAATTTCCAACTTTCTCAAAGGTTGGTTCAAAAGCAATAAATATAATAATACAAAAATCAAAGATAATCGGTGATTCGGGGTTTTAGGGATATCATAAGTAATGATGTTCAGGTCATTGTCAGTATAGTCACAATTATAAAAATTCAAACTACAAATACAAGATTAAAAGAATTCAAGTCCATGGCCCATGGACCATGGATGATGGATATCAAGTACCAACTCGCATAAGACTCAAGTCCACTCCTTGAGGCTTAGATGAGTTGGATCTTGGACCTTGGTCACTGGTGGTGAGCTTATGCCTTATAGATGAAAATTGAGAAGAAAGACGCGACAGATGCCAATTGTTTGGAAAATATAGGTGTTGGGGGTTAAAACTAGGGCATACTAATTACTAAGCTTTTTTTGAGAGAGTAAAAAGGTTTGAAAAATAATAATAAATAATAAAAATCATTAAAATACTCACTTAAAATTTAAATGGGGTCTACACGAAATTATTATGGGTCTAATTGATGCCATATATGATATATATATATATATATATAAGGTAATTTCTTTTTTTTAAAAAAAAGTGGGGTCCATGGACCCCACTTCTCTTGATGTAGATCCGCCTATGACTAGAGGGACTAAGTAGCCGCATTTTAAGAGTAAAGGAACTAGTTAGGAGCATTTCTAGCTAAATGGGTACATTTTCCATTCCTAATGAAATTTTATAGGTATAATCACCAAAATAGTCCCTGTACTTTTCTCTCTCTTCCATTTTGGTCCCTCTATTCAGAAACGCTCTCGATTAGTCACTTTATTTTTGAAAATGTGCCCACTTAGCTAGAAATTCTCCTAACTAGTCCCTTTACTTTTAAATATGCGCCCACTTAGTCCCTCTAGCTAGTTTGACCATTTTTAAAAGTAGAGGGACTAGTTTAGAGCATTTCTAACTAAGTAAGCACATTTTCAAAAGTAGAGGGACTAGTCGGTAGCATTTCTGAGTAGAGGGACTAAAAAGAAAGAAAGAGAAAAGTACAGGGACCAATTAGGGTATTATACTAATTTTATACCAACCAAACACGGTTTTCATTTTCCATTACCATCCATGTATCATTACTATTGCCATTTACCATTCTTTTCATTCTCATTACGAATTCAAACACCTTTTTACATGTGGGCTTGGATTGGGGTTTTGATTACTCAAGAATAGGAATGGGCATATATACTAAAAAGAAACACATGTTTGCTAAAACTAGGAATAAGAACGGGAATGGGTTCGTGGTCAAAAACAATAAAAGGGTTGGTCTTCATTACCCTCAAATATGGGGGTAATAGATATAAATTAAAGGGAATTAGCATAACATCGCTTCTCCGATACATATTTAATTTTAATAATAATATTATTAATAATAATTATTTAATATACATATTTAATTACCATTATTAAAATGGATAATAATATCTAAATATTTATAATACCTTATTTGTAATAAGTAATTTAAATAATAATAATAATAAATTATTTAATTAATATATGATAATAAAAAAAAATATAATATTCAAAATATCTCACTAATAAAAATTTTTACATAAATAATGTTTTAATATTATTCATTTACACTAAAAGCAAAATAGTAACTTTATTATCTATATATATATATATATATAATAAAATATAGTACCAACTAAATATAGAGAAGAGAAATGAGGTTCCTGGGCGGCGCTCGTGAGCCATTCGGTGGCGCTCGTCATCCTCACCGGCCGGAGCTGGGTGGCGCCCGAAAATCTCGGCGGATCCCGTGGAGGGGCTCGTCCTTTTCATGGCGATTCTCGCAGAGACCCTAGACCTTCTTCCACCCATCATCTTCCCATCAACAATGCACCTTTGGATCCCTCTCCCCCAACCTCAGAGTCAAACCTTCATCTTCCAAAAACTCTCGGGTGAAGGATGGTGTTTCTTTTGCCGAAAGTGGTTCGTAACTCTCCTCCATCGAGAATCCATCCCTTCATGAGCGTCGTCGCTCGCTGAAGCGAGGAAGTGCACAAAGATGCTTAAGATCCGGACACAAAGTTGAAGATTGTGCGTCATCAACTTACATCATCGTTGTTAGGGGTGGGGCACTCATTGCTAGATGCCCTTTGAAATAATCCAACTCTGCTCCTTTTCCAGCGATCGTCAAGCCGAAGAAGACCCCTCCGACAACTAAACCTCTCCTCCATGTTCCTGTTCCCCGTCCTAATCAGGAAACACCTACCCTTAGGGTTTCTCTCCCCATATCAGAGGCAATTATACAGTCTAAAGATGACTTGAAGAGAAGGGTTATCATCAAGGTTATCTCAGGCAATGCAAGTGTGCGCTCTCTCCATGATGCACTTCCGGCCCATCTACATACCGATCAATGCGAGAACATTACACCATACGGAGACGACTTCATCCTCACCTTATTCTCAATTAGAGCGACTATTTCCATTGTTAAGAAGGGTAGGTTAACGCTCAACACCACTCATGGACCTTGTACTGTCAGCCTCTCACATTGGACGCCGGAATTTGGTTCACATGCCGTCGCCGCTGGGGAACTTCTGGCCCGGGTGAGAATTTCCAATCTTCCTCTCCCTGTTGGGCCGACTCTATAAATCGTGTGTTGAAGCCTCTCGGAGACCTTATATTTGTTCAAAAGAAAGAAGACGTTTCACTGGAACACATGAGAGCTTTAGTGAGACTCAAATCTCCCACTAATTTCCCTTTGGAGATGATTGTTGATGTGGGGGTAGAAGCTTCAAAAGTCCGACTAGAAGATGATGGAGTTCGGTTATTCGTTCAAGATCGTTCATGGCCTGCTCCTCACGAAGAATTTAGAAGCTTCCACATCTTCTTCGAGCCTTGAAGATGCAACCTTGCGTCCGGAACCTCTTACGCCTCTTTTTAAACCTCGACACTCAACGTGAGCTCGAACGACCATCCCCAGTCGAGGGAAGTCGAAACTCAGTGATCGCCTTGGTGATCCCCAGTTCAGTTGATTTCTCGGGAGAAAGCGAGGAAGGGGATCACTGTTCTCGCCAGCAGCGACTACGTGATGGCTAATCACCAATAGCCGCTTCAGTGCGCCTCGAGACTCGGGTTTTCGCATCGATTACCTTGGACCCAAGCTGATGTCTGGAGTGCATCGAGATCGAGGGATTTTAAATGATTCCCTCAATAATTCAAATCAAATCCCTAGTGATAAGAATTCAAATATTTCTTTGTCACAGGATATGGCTCAACCTAGAGTTGAGAACCCCTCTGTGATCTCAAATCCTTATCGTTCCATTGAGATTCTGCCTCGGGATAAGTACTCTTCATCCAGTTCTCATGCTGATTCCTCTCATGCGAGACAGCTTCCAATTGAAATGCCTCGAGATTTGGAGATTTCAGAATCTAGAGATCAGATTCCCACCTTTATCACATCTCATTCTCCATCCGTTGAGATTTTGTCTCGTGATAAGGCAACCTTATCCTTATCTAAAGCTGATTTCACAGCTCAGCTGGTCACGCCTCGGGATAGGGTTGATTCCATCAAACCTTTAATTGATTCATCCCAATCAATTCAGACTCACCCGAACCCGATTATTTCCAATATTAACCCGATTTTGATGAATGAATCAGTGTCTAATTTAAACACTTCATTACCTGATTCATTAATTAAAATTAATGGCTTGGAAATATCTACACCTATGGAAACTGATTCACCTAAATCAGATGTTTTACCCACACATCTCAAAACATTGCCACCGAATATCCCTATCCCTGATGAATACAATTGGATCTTCGTTCATGGAGGTTGGACACTGGTTCCTAAAATTAATTCAGAGAAATTCTTCTCTCAAGATCCCACTCCCCCAGCTAGCCCTATGGATCATCCCGATGATGAGCTGCTTGACTGGGGGGATGATGATGATGACATTCCTACAGATAGGATTGCAGATGATGATCTTATTCTAAATGAGGAGAATCTTCACCAGTTGGAATCTAATATTCATTCAGATGTCCTGATTTCTGATATTGTCTCCAGTTTCGGAAACTCGCATTTCTAGTGGGATGGTTTCTGCTACAGTTTTGCCAGTACAAAAAGATAATATTCTTCCTGTTGTGACGCAACCTGAGGTTGTCACCATTCCTAGTCAGGTTCAGCAGCAAATTAGAAGAAGTGAACGACAAAAGAAACCCTCTGGTCGGTGGAATGAAGAAGCTGGATTCATCCCTCTTCTTCCCAGATCTTCAAAGAAAAAAGTCCCTGATGACCCTAGAGACGGTACGCATAATTCTATTAATGCAGTTATTTTTTCTTCATGGACTGATTCACAATTCTTTAACTATAGCAATGCTTGTGGTGTTAAATTTCAAGGTTCCCCGAACCATAAGACTAAATGCTTAGCTAAAGTTCGTAGTCTAGAATCCTCTAGGGCTGGTTCTTCTACTTATCCAACTGGATCTCCTTCGAGATCAGACAGCTAGAACTTTACTTTTAATGATTATTGTCAGTTGGAATGTCAGGGGACTTGGCAGACCCTCTAAACGCCATTTAGTTAAAGATTTTATTTCTTCCTCTCGAGCAGAGATATTGTTTTTGCTTACAGAATCCAAACTTCAAAGAAATTCATAGTTCCATTTGGAGATCGATTGGTGGATCGAAATTGAACTTTTTTTATTATCTACCAGCAATTGGCTCTGCTGGTGGCATCATCGTTGCTTGGGATAGTTCCCAAGTTAAGGGCACAATAATTCACAAAGGAACCTTCTCTATTACTCGGAATTCACAAACCTTCCCTTGACTCTAAATGGGTTTGCACTAGTGTTTTATGGTCCTAACAGCAAGCTCTTCTAGAATTGATTTCGGAATGAACTCCGATCTATTAGGAATTTACATGAATTACCTTGGATTATTTGTGGAGATTTCAACACTTCTTTTTCACTGATCGATAAAAACAAAGGAGATCCCAACCCTAGAAATTGCTAATTCCCAAAAAGCTTTTTAGGGTGATCTCAATCTCATTGACCCTCCATTACGTGGCCGTAACTTCACTTGGACTAATGGACAATCCGACCCTTTATGGGTTAGACTGGATAGATTTTTATACTCACATGATTGACCACTGTTATTTCCAAGAATCATTCAAAAATACTCTACCAGAATTGGCTCGACCACGCCCCTATTTCTACGGAATTTGGCAGTCATAACCCTCGCTCCTAGAATTTTCGGGTTTTGAAAAATCTTGGTATTCCTAATGACCAACTAGAGAACTTAATTCAAGGTTGGTGGTCGGACCATAATCCCTGGGGTGTGGGGTGTGGGAGACTTTGTCATATCAAAAATTCGCTTATTTAAAAATCTAAACTCCGTTTTTGGGCAAAAGATAACTTTGGTGCTTATAATTCTCGCAAAAAATGTTTGCTTGCTGAATTAAATTTGCTTGATACCTTACGAAAGTAGATCTCTCGGGCGAGATGAATACACTCGTTTTTCCCATTCGATCGATCTTTTCTCTCTTCTTCTAACAAGAGAGATCTCTTTGAAAGCTTATGCTCTAGAATTACTTGGCTTAAAGAGGGTGATGCAAACACAAAATTTTTCCATCTACAAGCTAATGGCAGGAAAAATAAAAACTTTATTCCTAGAATTCAGTAGTAATGGGGTTTTGGATCGAAGGTAATAAAGAAATCGGGAAAGTCTTCACGATCACTTCAAAACACTCTTTGCTTGGTACCCCGATCTCACCATCGTTTCTCTTCTTGGTAGCACCATCTCTTCAATTTCAAAAGATAGAGTTGATCTAACCTCGTTAGACCTTCCACTTCTCTCATGAAGAAATAGCGTTGTGTTTGAGTCTCCAACGCCGACAAGGCTCCGAGTCCGAGATGGTTTCCCAATGTTCTTTTCAAAAACATGGAGGTCTTATCAAAGTGATTTTCTTAAAAATATGTAGCGATTTTTATGATGGTTCCATCAACTCGACGACTCAATTGGATTCACATTGCTCTTATAGCTAAAACAAATTCTCCTCGAGGTCGGCTGAATTCGGACCCATCGGTCTCATCAATTCAACTTGAGAAATTATATCCAAAATTCTACGCCTCTGAGATTGAGTCAAAAAATTGGTTCATTAGTTGATAATTTCTCAATCTGTTTCATTAAGGGGTAGATGTATCGCAGACAATGATTCTTTGCCGAAGTGATTTTTAATCTTCAAAGAAAATGGCTATGCTTTTTAAAGTTGATTTTGCTAAAGCCTTTTTGATTCTTTAAATCGAATTTTTCTTCTTGAAATTCTAGAAGCTAGGGGGTTTTTGCATGACCGGATCTCATGCATACAAATCATTCTAAAAAGCTGCTAAAACTCAAATTCTCATCAGCGGTACTACTCGGGGTTATATTCGTCCGCAAAGAGGTGCGAGACAAGGTGATCCTCTTTCACCCTTCTCTTTTGCCTTAGCGGGCGATACCCTTAGTGCCATGTTCTATCACTGCAATTAATTCTAAAGTTCGATTGAAGTACGACTTGATCGATCTAACAGAGCATTTTGCCGCCTTTTACGATATGTCGATGACCTTATCATTTTTCTCTCGGTGGTCATGAAGATCTTAAAATTATTAAATTAATCCTTTACCTCTTTGAAGGTTCGGGTCTTTCAATTAATTACTCAAAAAGCGCCTATATTCCACTAATTTTTGGTTACCAACCAACTTCCTCCTCTCTGCAAGAATACTTGAGTACATCGATTGTCTACCAATTACATACTTGGGGATTCCCCCTTTACGGTGAGCGACCCAAAAGACCGGCCCGGACAAAGTTGATAGAATCGTCGTTATAGACTCACATCCCGGAAAGCGATTTACCTTTCTTTGGGTGGTCGTTTAACTCTTATCAACTACGTGTTTATCTTCCATACCGCTCTCTGGATGTCGGGTCTTCAAACTTCCCACTAGGGTCATTCTTGAGATTGACAAAAATTAGGAGGGAGTTTTCTTTGGAAAGGTCTCGATCTGGGGCAATAAAGAATAAGATTAATCAGCTTGGAAAAAGAATTTGTCGTCCTCGAAGCATGGGTGGTTGGGGTATCATTAATCTTGAGAATTCAATAAAGCCTTACTTGGAAAAATGGTGGTGGAAATTTATTTCTACATCGACTCTTGTTGGTCTAAAAATAATCAAAGTTAATTATATTACGAGATTTTCCAAGATGTCTATTCTCTCAACCACTAAGAAATAAATCTTTCTTTTTGGGCGGGAATTAATTCCATACTTCATTCATTTCGATCACGCCTAACCAAATCAATTGGTAATGGAGAAAAAACATTATTTTTAGCTACGACGAGATGGTTGGATGGCCAATCCCCCAAATATCGCTGGAATCCCTCTTTTTGAGTGCATCGGGACCCTTGGATTACTTTAAAAACAATTTATTCACAATCTCGATCATCGGGGTAATCCAGTTAGGTGTCCGCCACTTCCGGTGATGTTCTCTGTTTATTAAATTCCTCTGCTGATCGTTCCAGATGACCTTGAAGATTCCTACTCCCGGTCTTTAGAAAAAATGGAACTTTCACGCATCAAATCTTTTTACAATTTTTAATTGATGGGGGTCTTATGCAACCCGACTCTATTCCAAGTTTTGGAAAAATTAGGTCCCCTAGCAAAATTACTTTTATTACGTTGGTGGCCCCGGGATAACAAAAATCCTGACACTGAGAACCTTTTCAAAAAGGTGCAATCCTTACGCCCTAGCGACACTTGTATTCTTTGCCATAATAATTGAGTCAGTTGGATCACCTCATTACCACAAAGCTGCGGCATTTTGCTTGCAGTATTTGGTCCTTTTTCAAATGTTTGCTAACTCTCGAATCTCTACCTTCCTCGGTTCAAACATTTTGACCAATTCGATCCCCTCATTAAATCCTGTTCATAGGAATTTTTGGGATCTCGTTCAGAGCCATCTTTCGGAATATTTTGGTTTCGAGCACTAACAATCGTATTTTCAACCAAATATGTGCACCACTCTCTATTACAATTCTTAAAAGCGCTAATATGGCTCTTTTCCCGGATTTCCGCGATTCGGATCTTCACCAATTGGAAGCTTCGAGGTCGCTTGGGAAGGTAAAAGCGCTCCTTAAACTTCATGAGCTCTGGGTCCACCTGACCTCACAGGGCGATATGAGCGCCCAATTCGACTCGGGAGTAATCCGCTTGTTTCACTCCGGAAATGGCAGTGTCTCCAGACGGTACCGACTTCGCCCAGACTGACTCTCCTACTTCTTCTTAGTTTTATTTTTCACTCATTACTTGTCTTTCTCATCACGATGAGGAAATCGAGTTTCCTTCTTCTTTAGATTGTCTTGTTTTGTTGTTGCCACTATGAACTTTGTTTTCCCGTTTCTCTTCTCTTTTAATAAATTTGTGGTTTTATCCACTTTATTCAAAAAACCAACTAAATATAGTTTTCATTTTAATTACCACCCATTAATATTATTATTTACAAACTCTCACGCCTCCGTTCCAAACTCTTCTTCCCGTGTGACCCTTCGACCAAACAACGCGCTAAATGAAAAAGTAATGGTAATGGTAATGGGAATGAGAATGGGTATGGGGAAAGTAATGGTAATGGTAATGGTAATGAAAAAGGTGTTTGTTTGGAAGGAATAAATATTGGGAATGGAAAAGTGACATAGTGAATTGTATATAAATTACTTTAATGCCCTTAATATAAGTAATGATAAATTAATATATAAAAATAATTACATATAAGTAAATATTTAGTCTTTTGTAATTATTATAATTAAATATTTAGAATAAATATTTTTATCATTAACCAATTAAATAATTTAATGGGTAAAAAGTTTCATTTCACTTCTAATTACCATAATTTTTATTGTTTAATTATTTTAATATTTAAATGACTCCATCAATATAATTTACTTTTTAATTATTATAATTAGTTATTTAAATTAATAAATATTATGTTAATTAAATCTCAAAGATGGGCAAAAATTGTCATTTCCACTTTAATTATTATAATATAATTTTGTATAGTAAATAATTCTTGTTAGCAATTATTTATTTTAATTATTATAATATTTAAATGACTCAATTTATGTTTATTATAATTTAATTTAATTATTATAATTAGTTATTTAAATTTATTATTATTATTTAATTAAGGTTTAACTAGGGACAAAAATGTCATTTCACTTTACTTATCATAATTAAATACTTTTATTAATTATTTTATTTAATTAAATATATGTAGGGGCAAAACTGTCATTTCACTTTAATTGTTATAATATTTAAATAGCTCAATTTATATTAATTATTATTTACTTTAATTATTATAATTAGTTATTTAAATTAATAATAATTATTTAATTAAATCTGAATTAGGGGCAAAAATGTCATTTTACTATCAATAGTGTTTATTCTCCTCTATGCCCCCCATTTTTGGGGGTAATCAAAATCCCTTACTATGCATCATATAATTACCTATAGTACTCATTACTAAGTTAATAGTAAAATATCCAAATATGGGTATATATCACTATTAGCAATCAATACCATGTCAATAGTGCCCAATCCCTTCATCCAAACACCAACCTTAAGAGACATTGATGGCTAATCAATTACTTTTATGTGCTCTAAGAAATTTCGTGGAAATTTTATATGTACCAACTCTGACATACCATCTGCACATCAACATAAATGCAATCAAATCTACTGTTTACTTAGAAATTAGAATTGAAAATTAGAAAGAGCACCCGAATATAGTGGCCCCCGCCAGGGCTTATCCCAGTCACCATGCTCTTTCTGTCTTTCATGTAATATGCACTTACGTCCCATCATAAATACGGGACAAAATTTTGTGAAAATTTACCAACTTTTATTAAAATTTCAAAAAGAACTTGTACACTGAGTCAAGTCAACAAATCAATGTAGCCTATCCCACAAACAAAAAAACTCATAAACAAATATTTTTATAGGGTTACTTCATTTACATATGGAATCCCTATATATTAAAAAAAAAAAATTAACATTTTCATTCTGCTTGGCATTATTGTATCAATATTTGCTCTTATTTTTTTTTAAAAAAAAGTGAAACTATGGGACATTAATTACGGTGATTTAATAATCTTTTAAATATTTACCATGTGAGCTGTGAGGAACCAAGGAGGGGCCTAGCAGTGAAACCCTCCCCTCGCCAGGAAAGAAATACTTTTTAAACAATATAAGATTTAGTAATTTTCGATTTTTTTATACTTAATTTTATGTAAAATATAATATTTGGACATATAAAAATTTGGAATATGGGTGTGCTTGAGTGGTTAGTGGGTTTATTCGTAAGATTTGGGATCTTTTTGGTCCACCCAAGATCAAATCCCACTTTTAGTGCATTTTTCACATTTTTACTCTTTTAATTTTAAAAAATTACTATTATTTCAAAATTTTTAATAAAAATAAATCTTATATACAAATTTTAGTAATTTTATTGAATTGATCATGAGGAGATAACATATATACATATATGTTATAATGTCTACATATATGCTTATAAAGTAAACAACAAAAGTTTTTTATAAACAATAGTTTGATTGTTTGTAATGAGACAGATCAATTTTATCATATTTTTTTAAAAAATATGAACTTGAGATGTATTCTTATTAGTTGAATTATTGAAAATCTCA
Source organism: Dioscorea cayenensis subsp. rotundata (assembly GCF_009730915.1). Classification (NCBI taxonomy): domain Eukaryota; kingdom Viridiplantae; phylum Streptophyta; class Magnoliopsida; order Dioscoreales; family Dioscoreaceae; genus Dioscorea; species Dioscorea cayenensis. The sequence goes on from NC_052472.1 coordinate 20,537,775, forward strand.
TATATTTGCTATCGGTAATAACAAAATTTTAAATTATACTTTATATTTTTTTAATATGTGTATTCAAATTTTGGTTATATTAGCACATTATTCTTCATTAAAATAATTATTTTGTTAGATTATTTTTTTACTTTTTATTTTTTTTTTGTTTTGTTTTTAGGCTTCAGCCCCCCTACCATCAAGTTCTAGTTCCGTCCCTGCATGTAGAGCAGATTAACACAAAGAATAATCAAAGTTTGTTATATGCGTAAAAAATAATAGATTAAAGACACAACCCCATAATAATAAATCTCCATATTTTATAACTATGAAGTATGAAAATAAGACTCACTCTATAGGGAACTATATAAATAATATATAATCAGTACTTATATATTATTTTAATAGTATATATAATAACTACAATAATTTGTAAAGTACTGCCTTGCACCATTTCATCCACCACACAAGGTAACATCCCCCACTCAACAAACTCAAGTATATTTGCTCTTAATTATCTATTGGATTAGAAAATTTTTGTTTTATTTTTACTAAAGGTTTCCTTCTTCCTCAAATCTACAACAATCAATTATATAATAAACTAATAAGTGGTCATTATTTAAATAAATAAAAAATGCAACTATTTGTGTTTCCCTTTAAGTTATGCAAGTGTTTCTATAAATAAAATTTAGCTTGAGAAATAATTATTATAGTATTATTATTCAAATTTAATTATTTATTTGATATTTTAGTAAACAAGTGCTTATTGTTACACTTTTGCCTCCAATTGATTTAGGTTAAATGAAAGTGTAGATTTAATTAGAGCCATTATGTTCTTCATTTTAATTTTTAATTTTTTAATTTATTTTTGTTCTTAAGATAGACAAGTCATTCATTTTAACCAATGTTATGCCACTGTTATAACAAAGAGTTAATCGGTATTAACATCTCATTTGTTATAAAAAAATATTTTTTGTTATTTCTCTAATGTGATAGCAGTAATTTTTTTCTTTATTTTGGACAAAATTTTGACATATGCTCTCAATAGATTTGAGCACATTATTAAAATTTACAGGTTGACTTCAGTCAACCAATCCATTATCACGAAGTCAAGTCTATGAAATTTAGTTTTGAATTTGTGGCCTTAGAGAAAAAAGAAAAAAGAAAAAAGAAAAAAAAAGATTTTGGAGTACACTTCCAAGAAGTTGAACGTGTAAATGTGTAATTAGAACATATCATGGCACATTAAAACATATCACCAAATTTCTTCTTTGTTTATAATTATATATAATGCAAACATTGTGAAGCTGGAGTGGCCTCATCACTCTCATGTCATGGCTTCTATCACCATCACCTTCTTCCTTTCTCAGCTTTGCCTTGTGGCATCAGTACTGCTGCCTCATTCTCAACTCCATGCCCATGATCATAACTGCGTTGAGACTGAAAGGACAGCCCTTCTCAGCATCAAAGGAGGCATGTGGATTACCAATCAAAGCTTTCTCTCATCTTGGACTGGTCATGACTGCTGCCATTGGAGAGGAGTGTCATGCAACCCTGAAACCGGCCATGTCACCAAGCTTCATCTCCGATACCCTTATGATTTTTACGGTAATCAGTATCCACAAAGTAAGTTGAACTCTTCTCTCCTTCTGCTTCACCATTTAAAGCACTTGGATTTGAGCATGAACGACTTTGATAGCTCCCCCATCCCACACTTTATTGGCTCTCTTGCCAACCTGAATTACCTTAACTTGTCTAATGCCGGATTCAGTGGAATCATTCCTCACACATTTGGAAACCTATCACGCTTGCGCTACCTTGATCTTTGCTCATCTTATAACACTCTACAAGCTAATGATCTCCACTTTCTCTCTGGGATGACATCTTTGATAATCACTATATAGCATCTAGACTTCATGAGGAACAACTTTTCTATTCATCTCAAACACAAACAAAGTTTATACAATCCAGGAAAATTCACAGAAGATGAAGAAGCTCAGCTGAAAATCAGAAAAACTCTATCTTTAACTATCTATATGAAAAGTATTTAAATAACTGAAAGTTTAGTACTCAAAACGAAATAAACTAAGTGACTCAGCTAGCCACGTGCAGCATCCTGGTGCATCTAACCGCTTCACAAGCTTGCCTCGAACTAATGCACACCGTCTTGATGATCAAATCTGAACCACACGATCAAAGAAGCTAACCCCAATGCTGGACTAAGCTAACCCCAACACTGGACTTGGCTAACCCCGATGCTGGACTTAGCTTCTGCCTCGAACTTATGCCAAACTCTTGATCAAACAATCCTGGCCATTGATCAAACTGATCCATCTCTTCTCTAGACTGCCTCGAACTTACTCTCCATCCATTATCAAATCAATCTCAGCCATTGGTTTCTTTCCAGCCATCTACTAACGGATTTAACTGATATTCGAACACATGAAAAGACATTCTTACCCCTTAATTGCTTTATATTTCCACCAGGACAACCTCTTCTCCTCAACTCTGATCCTTTCTGCAGAATGCTTCAATTACTAACAACATTCCCCCTTAATTGAAGCTGGCATACACCCATCTCTCCTCTGAACTGTTCAAGCTTCTGAATACTCACACATTTAGTAAAAATATCAGCAACCTGCACTTCTGTACTGCAATAGTTCAATTGAATTTCTTTCTTTGCTACCAACTCTAATATGGTGAAACTTGACATCTATATGTTTAGTTCGCCATGGAGAGTAAGATTCTTAACAATAGCTATACAAGACTTGTTATCACACCAAATCAGACTGCTCACTTCACAATTAATCCCACAATCAACCAAAAATTTTTTCATCCAAATACTTTTGTGACAAAGATTTGAACTCAAGGATATGTATTCGACCTCGATGGATGATAATGCCACTATCTCTGCTTCTTTGAAGCCCGACAAACAACACCGGGATCCTAAGTTGAAAACCCAACCTGATGTACTCTTCCCTATCTTGTTCATCTCCACTCGATCACTATCACAATATCCTTCTAATATGCATTCAATATCTCTATTATCATCGGATTCCAAAATCACAAGTGCAGCAGCATACCTCAATACCTGTTTTGCAGCTCCTGAATGTATTTTAGTGGGATGATGCATATATCTGGATAACATATTTCTGCAGATACACAATGTCGAGCTGGTGTGAGTCAAATACAACAATTTTTCCTATTAGCCTTCTATAAAGAGTGGCATCATCTTCTTCTGGCTTTAGTTTAGCGCAATTTAGTACTCAAAACTCATTGGAACACCTTCTGCATTACAACTTTGCATATTGAATTGCTTCAATAGATCTCTTGCATATCTTCTCTCGAGATACATGTACCCCATACTCACCTTTGATTTATCTCAAGCCCAAAAATATTTGATCAATCCTAGATCGCTCATTTCAAACTCTTTCTTCATAGCTTCTTTAAACTCATTCACCAGTCTTACGGATGATCCCAAACAAAGTAAGTCATCCACATACACACTATACCAACAACACATCGACTGATTATTTGTTTTCCTAGCATCTGTATGTTACTCTCACTTCGAAAAACCTCAGTGAAAGCAAACCCTGGGCATCCAGTCTAGCATACCATGCCCTAGGAGCTCGTTTTAATCCCATACAAGGCCTTGATCAATTTATACACCCTGATCTTCCTTCCCTTGTATTTCAAAACCCCTTGGTTGAGAAATATATACTTCTTCATTAAGAACCCCATTCAAAAATGCGATTTTCACATCCAGATTGATGGATAGGCCAATTTTTGAGCTCCATGCCAAATACCATTCTAATAGTGTCCATCCTTGCCACGTAGGAGCAAATACTTCATCATAATCAAGCCATATTCTCGAGCATATCCTTTTTGAGCAAATTAAAGTCGGCTTTTTACACCTTTCAACTTCACCATTTGAGTTTCAATTTTTGTTTTATACACCCACTTAACTCCAATTTGTTTCTTACCTTCGGTAATTTACAAAGTTTCGTGTCTCATTTTTACGAATTGAATTAATTTCCTCCCTCATAGCTTGCCTCCAGTATTCGACTTCTCGGCTTCTTCAAAACTATCGAGGGATCAAAACATTAAGAGCATATGAACACTTCTCATACAATTCCTTTAAAGTTCTCACCTTTGGTGATGGAGATTCATCAACACTTGAACCACACTGCATGCTCACTTTGTCTCACGAGGAGAATTCATCGCCACTACTATTGTCTCTGAATCGTATCCGAATTATTTCCTTCATTTGATCAGAATTCCCCCATGCATTCATAATTACATTCTTCCTTGTAACACTATAGTATCACTCGACTCTTCTTGACTCCGGGACCACTTCCAAAAATTCAGTCTCAACAAACCTTACATCCTCTCTCGATAAGAATTTTTCCCGAATCGGGCACTAGAACTCTATATGCCTTGCCTTAAGATCGAGTCTAGAGCTAACAAAGACCCCTTTCACTGCTTCTATCATCTAATTTCGCAAGTCGTAGAGGAGAATGAACAAAAGCAATACAACCAAAAATTCTCAGTGTGATACCCTTGGTTTCACCCCAAACCATGCCCTCATGTGGAGTTCTTCCTTGAACTGCATAAGTTGGTGAAATATTAGAAACATAAGCTGCAGTAGTAATTGCATCAGCCCAGAATTTTCTTGGCAAATTCCCCGACTTTCAACATACTCCCTTGCCTTCTCCACCAAAGTTCTATTCTTCCTCTCTGCAATGCCATTTCTTTGAGGTGTGTAAGAGTGATCATTCATGCTTTTATGCCTTTCTCGATGTGACAATCTTGGAATTCTTTTGACATGAATTCACCCTCTATATCTCTTCTAAGAATCTTCAATTTACATCCCGATTGCCTTTCAACAAGGTGACATGAATTTCTGAAAATTATCAAGACTTCATGCTTAAATTTCAATATATATACCCAAGACATCCTAGAAAAATCATCCACAAAGCAAGAAGAAATATTTACCTCCTTCAATTTGCTTTCGGGTTTGCATTGGCCCACACACACATCGGCGATGAACCAAAGTCGAGCCTCTCCTAGCTCTCCATGATTTTCCAATTGAAAGGCAATTCTAGCCAGTTTTCCATATACACCTCCTCACAATGACTAACTTTTCCGTATTTCGTGCAAACCCATCACCATTTCCTGCTGTGCTAGCTTCCGCGAGACCTTGAAAATTTAAATGCCCATATCTTTGATGCCATAACAAAGACACATCCTCTTTTCTACTAACTAGATTGACTTGCTCACATTCTGAAGAGAATCTAAAGGATATAAATTATTTCTGTTTCGTGAAGTACTAACACTGACTCACCTGCTTCATTTAATATCTTACACCAATTCTTCTTGAATATAACTTCATAATCACAAGTTGTCAATCGCCCTGATACTAATCAAATTGTGAGCCAAGTCGAGGAACATACTTTTTACATTATGAATCAGCTTTTTAACTCCTTGCATCATAACGGGTAACGATCCTTTTTCCTAACACCTCAACATCTCTATCATTGCCCAATTTCACCGTGTGCTTCACCCGATTCATCTAAACTGTGAAATAAATTTTTATCACCTGTCATATGATTTGAGCATCCGCTATCCAGCAACCAAAGTGAAGAAATAACTCTATCATCACCTCCATGAACAAGGAACAAACTTCCATATTCATTAGTACTTGCATCATCTTGAGAATTAGAACTAGAACCCTTTTCAAAAAATCCTGTTTTGCGACCACAACAATGAGCCTGTGTGTCCCATACCTCTTGCAGTTAAAACACTCGAATATTCATGAAACCTCCTTTACTGAATCTACTATCCACCAAACTGCCTTTTGGCCTCTTGAAAATCTTCCAAATGGCCTTGAACCCGATTACGCCTCTACTGCCATGTATTATTATCGTAGCAAAATTTGCTTTGCCTTTGTTGTTGCACAACCTGCCTTTGAACACCTCTTCCTCTAGAATTATCTTCAAATCTTCCTCTACCTCTGAAAGGTCTTCCCCTTCCTCTCATTCTACCACCTCTTGAATTATCTTGAACTACAAAAGCCTCATGTTTCTCGGGAAATCGATTAAATCTTGCTTCATGAGCCTGTAAAGACCCACTCAATTCATCCAAAGTCATTGTCTTCAAATCTCTAGCTTCTTCAATAGAGGTCACAGCGTGCACAAACCTTGTGAGATAGACTCCTCATAACCTTTAAAAACTACATCAACTTCCTTTAATTCACTTCCCATACCTCTAATTTGATTCACCACTGCCAAAACACTTGTAATATAATGTTGAATTGATTCATCTTCCCTCATCTGAAGTAAATCAAATCTTTGCCTCAATGTTTTGCTCTGCTCCTATCGAAAACCATCCGAGAAGTCCCTTGATTTTTCTTCCTTTAAATGATCCCAAGCTCCTTTTCTTTGCCTCAAACCTCACCAACTTTGTGAAGAATTGATTCATCAACTCGCTTGTTGCAACAAGAAAAAGCCTTTGCATCATCTTCCATCTCTTTCTCGACTGGCTTCTTCTCTTCACTAAAACCCTCTTCTACCAATTTTCCATGACCTCCGGGATCCGAAAAAGTCTTCTATCCTAAAACTCCGGGTAGTTCATATCCTTCTCCCTTTTTGAAAATTGGCGAGTAAAAGCATGAGAAATCTACGGGGTTGGTGTAGATGAAGGACTAGATGCCATTTCCTTTTTACCTTGACACAATTTACACTCCACACTACTTTCGTCAAAACACTCTCTCACAAATCTTACGAATAAAAACACCACAAAACCCTCAACAATCACTCCAAAAACTTCTAACATCAAATCTCACAACTGAAAATACCACCTCTTAACTCACTGCAAACTAACACCAACAACTCTCACCTTATAGCTCCGATACCGACTGATAATCACTATATAGCATCTAGACTTCATGAGGAACAACTTTTCTATTCATCTCAAACACAAACAAAGTTTATACAATCCAGGAAAATTCATGAAGATGAAGAAGCTCAAAGTTTGAAAATCAGAAAAAAACTCTATCTTTAACTATCTATATGAAAAAGTATTTAAATAAACTCGAAAGTTTAGTACTCAAAACGAAATAAACTAAGTGACTCAGTAGCCCACATGCGAAGCATCCTGGTGCATCTAACCGCTTCACAAGCTTGCCTCAAACTAATGCACACGTCTTGATGATCAAATCCCGAACCACACGATCAAAGCTAGCAACCCCAATCTTTGGACTAAGCTAACTCACCAACCTGGACTTGGCTAACCCCGATCGTGGACTTAGCTTACGCCTCGAACTTATGCCAAAACTCTTGATCAAACAATCCGGCCATTGATCAAACCGATCCATCTCTTCTCTAGGCGCCTCGAACTTACTCTCCATCCATTATCAAATCAATCTCGACCCATTGGTTTCTTTTCCACCATCTACTAACGGATTTAAGCGATATTCGAACACATGAAAAAGACATTCTTACCCCTTAATTGCTTTATATTTCCACCAGGACAACCTCTTCTCCTCAACTCTGATCCTTTCTGCAGAATGCTTCAATTACTAACAACAATCTTTGCATCACCTTGACTTGAGTAGCGTGGATCTTTCTAATGTGCATGGTTGGCTCCATGACATTAATATTCTCCCTTCTCTAGTAGTCTTGAAACTCATCGATGCTCAACTCCAAGCTGGTCTTTGGGTGGTATTCATGATCATACTCACGCTGCTTCATCATCTCAACTTTACGTCTCTTAGTTTCCTTGATCTCTCTAATAATCATGGCCTGAACATCACTCTGCCTCAATGGTTGTTCAACCTCACTAACCTTCTTCATCTTGATCTTTCTGACTGTTTACTCCATGGCAAGCTACCTGTTACCATTGGTAACTTGGTAGGTTGAGAGTCTTGAGCATGTCAGGGTAACTCTTTTGATGGAGAGATTCCCAAGTCCTTGGGAAATCTTGGTAGCTTGAGAGCCTTGATATGTCACAAAATGATCATCTGAATGGTAGCATTCCGGACTCTCTGAACAATCTTACAAATTTAGTGTACTTTGACTTGTCTAATAACAAGATTGGAAAGTTGCCAAAGAGCATTGGGAGGCTGCAGAAGTTGGAGGAGTTTCATTTGTCCAATAACCAAGTTCAGGGATTTATGCCTGCAAGCATTGGGGATCTAAGAAACCTGCAATACTTGGATTTGTCATGGAATATGATCAGTGGACCAATTCCTGAATCCTTTGGCAATCTCACACTTTTGCAGTATTTGGATTTGTCTGAAAATGCAATAAATGGAATGTTACCAGAGAGTTTTGGAAATCTTAGCCAATTGCTGTTGTTGACAATGCAGGCCAATGGCATCAATGGAACATTGCCAAAAGGCATGGGGAACTTATGCAAGTTACAGACGTTAGATTTTACAAGAAATTCTATCAGTGGAGGCATTGATGATCTTGTTGATGGATTGTCTAAATGCGGGGAGGAGACAAATGGTTCTGAATCAGGAAGCACTGATGGTCTAAACACACTAAGTTTGGCAAACAACAAGCTGAATGGCACACTTCCAGAGAGCATAGGCCAATTATCTCAATTATCTCTACTGAATCTCTCTTCAAATTCTTTGGTCGGTGTCTTAACTGAATCCCATTTTGCTAATCTAGTGAACTTACGGTATTTGGACTTGTCCTACAACTCGTTCCAATTGAATGTGAGTGAGAATTGGGCCCCTCCTTTGATTGCTTTTACTATCCAAATGTGTTCCTGCAGAGTAGGCCCTGTTTTTCCTGCTTGGCTCCAAAGTCAGACAATGTTGAGCGAGCTTTGCTTATCAAATACTGGAATTTCAGGTAGCATCCCAGCATGGTTTTGGAATCTTACTCGCTTCAATTTGCTCTGATTTGTCAAATAACAATTTGGAGGGGAGGCTACCAACATCTTTGGAAAATTTCAATCTCCGTCTAGTTGATTTGAGTTCAAATAGATTTGAAGGCCCATTACCTGAGCTTAATGCCAATTATTTGCTTGTTATCAATCTCAACAACAACTCATTCTCTGGGTCTATTCCTTCTTACTTTGCAGTTGCTACTAGGATTCAAATTTTCTCTTTCTCTAATAATCATATCAATGGCAGCATTCCGTCATTCTTCTGCAACCTTACTTTCTTGCAATTGTTTGACGTATCTAACAATGATATGTCTGGAGGACTTCCAGCTGCTGGAATTCAACATCAGCATTGCAAATTATTAAATTATCTCACAATAATTTCTCAGGTAGAATTCCTGATGGCCTTGTGTCTGTCACCAATCTCCGTTCCTTACATTTAAGAAACAATGGTTTCTCTGGAGGACTGCCCTTGTCATTGAGAAAGGCCAACAAGTTAGTAATTCTCATGTTGGTGAAAAGCTAAACTCTCAGGTAACATACCGACGTGGATCGGTGAAAAACTTTCATCTTTAATTGTGCTTCGCTTGAGATCAAATTTCTTCAAAGGCACCATTCCAAAGCAATTATCAAAACTCTCCTATCTTCAGATCCTTGACCTTGCACACAACGGCCTATCAGGTTGTATTCCTTATACTTTTGGAGATTTCAAAGCCATGGTAGTCACAAATCACAGTGAATTGTTGTCTTTACTCTCCATTCCACCAACCACAATGCGCGGTTGTACTTTTCATGAAAGTTGTACGGGTACTCATACATATACCACATTTCCGTACTTTGACTCTCTCTCAATAATTGCGAAGGGCCTTCAAATGGAGTATTCTAAGCTTCTATCATTAGTCACAAGCATAGACTTATCAAACAACAAGCTTTCATGTGAGTTGCCTGAAGAACTGACAAAGCTACATGGGCTACATTTCTTGAATATTTCTTACAATCAATTAAATGGAAAAATACCAGAGAGCATCAGTGACATGAAGCAGCTGGAATCACTTGATCTGTCAGAGAACAATTTATTTGGTACCATTCCTTCAGGCATGTCTACTTTGAATTTCTTGAGCTATTTGAACCTATCACACAACAATTTGTCAGGAAAAATTCCATCAGGTGGCCAACTTCAGACTTTTAATCCATCAGCCTATAATTGGAATCATGATCTTTGTGGATCACCTCTTCAGAATTGTGCTAATGTGACACAGTACTCCCAAGGTGCAAACGAGGGAGAAGGAAAAGGTGATTGGGCAGAGATGTTATGGCTTTACATAGGTCTTGCAACTGGATTCATAATTGGCTTCTGGGCGATCATCGGTACCTTTATTATCAAGCAAACCATAAGAATTGCTTATATCCGATCTTTTGACAAAGTATACGATTGGCTATACGTGAAGATGGTTCTGTACTCTCGTAGACTCAAATCAACTTTCTCATCTAGGAACTAAGGTCAGGCCTAAGCTTTTTACCTTTTATCTTATTGAAACATATTTGTGTAATGTAGTATGAGATGATTTTGTGACATCGAGTGGTAATTAATATGATAGAACTGTTATCTTTATACTATAAATCATCACGCACACCATAAAAAAAGATCAGTAGTGCTAGATAATTCCACAAGTTGTGCTTAGTTTAAGAGAAGAGGAGCAACAAGAATTTGACTAATTAATGTGTTGTCTTTCATTTGCCTATCTATTCTGATTTCTTAATTCAATCAAACACCAGAAAGCATTAGTCCTGACTTCCTTCAGTCCAGACACAGGCTAATGAAATGCTATCACCATAATGTATGATTTAGAAAGCATTTGTCCTGTCATCGCATCTAAAAATATATTTTGAGTAAGCTTGTTTGTTTGTATATTATATTTAAAATATTTACTGGTTAAAATAATTTCTATTTGATTCTTGTGTTGGGTTGTCAAGGTTAAGCATTGTTCTCAATTTTCAGGTCCAAAGTAATGAGCTGGGTGGCCTAACTAGTTACATCAATAAAGTGATGTTATTGTATTATGTTGCTTTAGTTATGAGTCCTTTATTTTATATTTGAATTATGAGTTTGTAATTTGAATTACTATTGGATCTGAAATGCAAGCTGCAGAATATCATTATATGTAATTTGAAGGTATAACATTTTGTTATATTATTTGAGGATATTATAGTTGTCTGTCAACATTCAAGCATTAGTTCTTGCCAGTGTAAGCGTGTGCTTTCAGTGCTTTCAGCATTACGGAATTCGCATTTTGTGGCCATGTCATCATTTGACACATACCATACTATTGATGAGGGTGTTCATAATTGATGTACTTGAAAGACATGAAAATTTTGCAAACATGTTTATTCTAATCATGAGTAATTAAGGATAGATCATTGAATACTTTGAATTTAATTGTGCATTTTGAAATATCATATTATACACTTTGGAAAAAAAAAAGTTAATTCTCTTTTATTTTAATGCAAGTGATTTATTCACTTTTTCACAAAAAAAAAAAAGTTAATTTTGTATAAACTAATTACCATTGTCATTGCACTAGAAAACTATATTAATAATTGTTGCCAGATATTTAGAGGAATGCCGTATCGATTTGAATAGATCTTACAAACTTAAGGCGTAATTTTATATAAGTATAGGACATTAGTTTTTCACGCACAAGTCTATCTCCCAGGTTGACACTGAAAAAAACATATCCAGGAATTATCTTGCAGTGAAAAGAATGAGAATAATGTGAATCAGGAAATGCTCCTCCATTGCCTTTCTATAAAAATTTAAATGATGAACAATGCTTACTGATCATTACTGTATCCATATAGTAAAACAGGGTACAAAAATAAATAAAGAAATGAATAAATAAAATTTAAAAAAAATTAAGCGTCACTCAAGGCTTTACTTTCTTAATTTAATATGCACTTATTCCAATCACTGTGGCCTACAAAATTTCATGGGAATTTTAATAATGTGTACTAATTCTTATGTTTGAGTCTTTTAGTCAAGTCAACAAATCTATCTTCCAACCTTTTTTCGACCCTACAAACCAAACGCATCTGAACATGAAAGATGTCTGTTTTTTTTTAATATATATATATAGTTTTGTATTTTTATAATATTTCACTTGATCCAAAACATCAAACATTTGAACTGAGTCAAAAAAATAAAAGGGTAGTCTAACCAGTTTGACCCAAAAGACTAAAGCACGCAAATGAATAAGAAAGATGATTGCTTTTATAAACAAAGCTTATGAACTCCATGTCTGTGTTTCACTTGATCCAAAACATTTTAACTTTTAGTTTAATACTTAAGTTAGTTCCTCTAAAATTTAGAATCGGCAATTTGTTTTGTTTCCACTTCTAGTGGGCTTCGTATCTCTGTCTGTAGTTTTGTTTGACCGCTTGGTCTGTTGGTGGGTGTATCTCTTTTTCTTATTCTAATGCATGTGATCAATCCACCTTTTCAATAAAATAAAATAAAATAAAATAAAATTTAGAATATGCCCTTGTAGTTTCTCTATTATAGCTTCAGTCTTTTTAGTCCCTTTTATTTGTTTGGTTTTGGAAATATTAGTCCTAAAGCCAACGACAGTTAGATTTATCATTTTATTTTGCTGACTTGACTTTCTTTATAATAAAAATTTATTAAAAAAAATAAAACCAAAAAAAAAATTTAAAATCATAAACGCATCCTTCACCCTCAAAATAACGGATCCCTATCCCCTTTCTCTCAAACACCATCCTCCACCCGCGTTGCGGGAGAAGTCCTCGACGAGAAGGAGGATCCCATTAAAAACAATCATCATTATCGAGAGAGAGATGAGTCTCGTTCTTTTCTTTTCTTTTCTCTCCTTGATCTCGTCATTTTTTTACCTGAGATTTAGATTGTGACATTTTGTGTTTTTTCTTGCCAAGCCACCGAGAGCTTCACTAGGTGGTGACATTTGATGCAATTTGTACAATATTGCTATATTTTGTTCAGATTTTGTTGTTATATTTTGGTTGTATTTTAAATATCAATGTAATTCTTGGATTTTTTTTGCTGGGTATATTGAGTAACAACCATGATGAACATAAAAAAAGCCAAGCAGTAAAACAAAACGGGAAATCTAACTGCCGTTGGCCTCAGGATATTTCCAAAATCAAACAAATAAAAGGACTACAAGGGCTGGAATTCTAATAGAGGAATTAAAAGGACAGATTCCAAATTTTAGAGCGACTAACTTGGGTATTAAATTTTAATTTAATATGCACTTGTTGCCATCACAAATGGCCTACAAATTTCATGGGAATATTATGTGTACTAACTTTTTTATGTTTGAGTCAAGTCACCAAGGCAATCCAATTATTCAGAGTCCCTGAAATTTCATGGGAATATTATGTGTACTAACTTTTTATGTTTGAGTCAAGTCACCAAAGCAATCCAATAATTCAGAGTCCCTAAAATTTCATAGGAATATTATGTGCACTAACTTTTTATGTTTGAGTCAAGTCAACAAAGCAATCCAACTAATCCGAGTCCCTACCAACCAAACGCGTCAAGATGTGAAACATGTTATCTCTTTATAGTCTTTCACTTGATCCAAAACATTACCTTTGAATCAAAGCAATAAATCAGTTTAGCCGATTTGACCCCACAAACGAAAACACGCATAAGAGTATGAAACAATGATTTCTTTTTTAAAAAGACTAAGAGCTCCTTGTCTGTGTTTCACGTGATCCAAAACATTTTAATTTTTTTAATTTAAATATATTTTTTAAAAATTTATTTATTTATTTTAAAAAATTTATTTATCTTGCATTATAACTATTTGCAACTGATAACTATCTCATTGAGTTTAACTAATTGAGAGCAGGGACGGAACCAAAGGGGGGCTAGCAGGGGCTTCAGCCCCCCCTCGGCACCGGCAAGGTTTTTCCTTGTTTGGCCGGAAAACATAAAACCATGCAAACCAGTCCCTACTTTCGGCCATGCCTGCCCCTCCAGTAGCCCTTCATCCTCTTTGATAATCACTACATAGATATTAGAGACCATGAGGAAGTACTTTTGTATTGAACTCAACCTCAGAAAACATTTCTAAAAAGCAGGATAATTCATGGAAGATGATATCTTAAAAAAACAGAAAAAAACCAGCCAAGTTAACAGAAAACTATGCTTTTATAATTTACAGAAACTTCAGTGACTAAATTGAAACTGGTGAGCTAAGAGCATGAGTCAATTGCACTCTGGTTAAACCAAATCAACTAACTATTGCCTCGAACTAATATGTATCCATTTGATGATCACATCCTGGCCGTTCATTGAAAACCAATCTTGACTCTTGAGGCTGCCTCGAACTTAAACCAAGCATCGAGGTTGGTTCTGAGATCGTGTGGTCCAGATTTAATCAATCAAGGATGGAGGTCTAAGTTCTAGCCAGTGGAAGAAGCCATGGATTGTGTTTGTAGTGAATGGATGTGATTTGAAGATCAAGAAGTTGTGTAAGTTCGAGGCAGAGGAGTATCTTTAGCTTCGGGGTTAGAGTCTAATCAAACGATCCAGATTAGATCAATCAAGGAGAGTACGTTAGTTTGAGGCAAAACAGATCAAGCAGTGGAGTTAACTTGGGCTAGACACGTTGCATTGTGACTCAACTGATTTAGTTCAAAATAGTCACTGAACTTTGACAGTTATTTATATATGTGTTTGTTTGTTAGAAAGGTTGATGTTTTTTTTTTTTTGGTTTTCTTAATATAGCCCGAGCTTGTGTGAATTTTTCAGGAGAATAGAGTGTGTTTTAAACTTTGCTTTGAATACAAAAGTTGTTCCTTTCGATCTCTAGTTTCTATATAGTGTTTTTCTATATCGCACTATTTTGTATGGAATACAATTGTTATGTTTACTGAAATATTTTTTTTTGACATTTTGCCCTCAGCCCCCCGTTAATAAATCATGGTTTTGTCCCTAATTAAGAGTCTTTATAAACTAGCATGTACACAGAAAAACTCAGTCGCTAAAGTGGGTTGTGACTAAGTCAATAGAGTTTGTCTAAACAAAAACAAATTATGTTTGTGGTTTGTAGTGGAGTGATAGTTTTGTTCTGTTATGGCCATGCAAGCCACATTGTGGACATGAGAGACAAAACCTCGCTTGTTCGAGGACGTATGAGTCTCCAAGCCTATTGACATTGTCCCCAAAGAAAGAGAAAAAGGGTAAAAGGGTAATTTTTACATGAACTAGAATATGGGAAACTTCCCAAGTACCTCGCTGCCATTAATTTTGCTCTTGTTTAAATCTGCTTTATACCATCCATGCATTTGCTCTATCCCATTCATACACTTCTCCGTAGACATTTGTGAGAGCTTCTCTTTGATCTCATGGCTTGTCTCTCATTGTTTGTTTTCCTTGCTAGCCTTGTTCTCTCAAAGATTCCCTCCATGTTATGTCCATGGTATAATTAGTCGCATTGAAACCGAAAGGATAGCCCTTCTCAAAGATCAGCAGTGCATTAATCATAGCCACCACTCAAAGCTTGTTCTCTTCTTGATCGCCATGATCACGCTGAAAATGGCAAGGCGTGAGTCGCAAACCATGAATCCCTATTAGATTTTATATTTTTTGGTACTAGTGGAGTTATATATGGGCTTTATACTGGGCTTAGGGTCTTACACCAAAAAAGCTCTCAAGACTTGTAGCTACTTTCAACCTCTATACCTATATATAAACCCATTACAATTCTATTACACAACCGATGTGGTACTATATTTCCAACATCCCTCCCTCAAGTTCAATCAAGGGACGAACTTCGCATGCACTTGTACACTCGTGAGGTCTGTTTACTGTGACTCAGTACACTACTTTGTGTATCGTGAGGTCCCACATACATGACTCAGTACACTACTCATGGTCTCGTGAGGTCCTATTTTAACTTGACTTGTGTTCCTTCCTAACCCTCGTATGCCTTTTTACTAGGTCCCACTATAACTTGTCTATCGAATCAATCCCCAAGCTCGATACCACGTTAGATTTTATATTTTTGGTATTAGTGGGTCTCTATAAGCTTTTGAGTATGGCTTAGTGGTCTTACACCAAAAGTTTCCTCAAGACTTTGATGCTCAACCTCTATACCTATATATAAACCCATTACAATTCTATTACACAACCGATGTGGTACTATATTTCCAACAATCCCGCCATGTCATCAAGCTTGATCTCCGACAGCACCCTTCTAATGTCTCTTATTATTTTCTCATGCCACCAAGTAAGCTGAACTCTTCTCTCATTCAGCTTCATCATTTAAAGCACTTGGATTTGAGCATGAACAACTTCGATGACTCCCCCATCCCAGACTTCATTGGCTCTTTTGCCAACCTTGAATACCTTAATCTCTCCAATGCCGATTCAGTGGTGCCATTCCTCATACCTTTGGAAACCTATCATGCTTGCGCTATCTTGATCTTAGCTTCAATTATTATGATCTACGACCTAATGACCTCCACTGGCTTTCTGGAATGACTTCTATGCTACCTTGACTTGAGCGGAGGGAACCTTTCCAAAGTGCATGGTTGGCTTCATGACATTAACAGTGTGCTCCCTCTTCGTGTGTTGAAACTTTTTAATGCTGAACTTCAAGGTGGTGGCATTTATGCTACTACTAATCTGCCTCATTATCTCAACTTCACATCTCTTCGTATGCTTGATCTCTCTCATAATTATGGTCTGAACATCACTCTGCTTCAATGGGTGTTCAACTTCACTAGCCTTGTTTATCTTGATCTTTCTGGTTGTGTTTCTGTATGGCAAGTTACCAGTCACAGTAGGTAACTTGAGTCGCTTTTGAGAGTCTTGAGCTTGTCTGATAACTCTTTTTATGGAGTGATTCCAGAGTCCTTGGGAAATCTTGGTCGCTTGGAGAGACTTGATTTGTCAGATAATGAACTCAATGGAAGCATTCCGGAATCTCTGAGCAATCTTACAAATTTAGTGTACTTTTATTTTTCCAATAACCAAGTTCAGGGTTTGATGCCTGCAAGCATTGTCAATCTAAGAAACCTACAATACTTGGATTTGTCATGGAATATGTTTAGTGAAGTGATTCCCGAATCCTTTGGCAATCTCACACTTTTGCAGCATTTTTGGTGGGGCTGGTAACAATCTCAGGCCAAATTGGCTGAAACTATGGGGAATTTTGTTCACCTTCAGTTTCTAGATTTGTCTCAAAATGCAATAAATGGAAAGTTACCAGAGAGCTTTGGAAATCTAAGCCAATTGCAGTACTTGAGCATGCAGGGCAATGGCATCACGGGGGAATTACCAGAATATGTAGGAAAGCTGTCTAGCTTGTTGGAGCTTGATTTATCTAATAACAACATCAACGGAACATTGCCAAAAGGCATGGGGAACTTATGCAAGTTACGGGCCTTGGATTTAACAAGCAATATGATCAGTGGAGGCATTGATGACCTTGTTGATGGATTGTCTAAATGCAGGGAGAACAAGTATGGTTCTACTTTGGAAAGTTGGGAGGGTCTAATATATTTGAATCTTGGAAACAACATGCTGAATGGAACAATTCCAGAGAACATAGGCAAATTATCTAAACTGTCTGAACTGAATCTCTCTTCAAATTCTTTGATGGGTCTCTTAACTGAATCTCATTTTGCTAATCTAGTAAGCTTGGCATCTTTGGACTTGTCATACAACTCGTTGCAATTGAATGTAAGTGAGAATTGGAAGCCTCCTTTTGATTGCTTGTCCATCAGAATGCGTTCTGTCAAAGTAGGGCCTGTTTTTCCCACTTGGCTAAAAACTCAGAAATATTTGAGGTACCTTTGCTTATCAGATGCTGGAATTTCAGGCAACATTCCTGCATGGTTTGGATATCTAAGTCCCTCTTCTAGCTATTTGCTCGATCTATCAAATAACAATTTGGAGGGGAGGCTATCAACTTCTTTGAAAAATTACACTTTCCATAGCATAGATCTGAGTTCAAACAAATTTGAAGGCCCATTACCTGAGCTTGATCCCTCCTCTTTGCATGTTATCCATCTCAGCAACAACTCATTCTCTGGGTCTATTCCTTCATACTTTGCTAATGCTACTTATATTTATGTTGTCTCTTTATCTAATAATCATATTAGTGGCAGCATTCCATCATTCATCTGCAACCTTACTACCTTGGAATTGTTTGATGTATCTAATAATGATATGTCTGGAGCACTTCCTAACTGTTGGAATTCAGCATCAGCATTGCAAATTATTCATTTATCTGACAATAATTTTACTGGTAAAATTCCTGATGCCCTTGTGTCTCTCACCAATCTCCGATCCTTACATTTGAGAAACAATGGCTTCTTTGGAGATCTCCCCTTGTCCTTGAAAAATGGCCAACGTTGGTCACCTCGACCTTGGTGAAAACAAACTCTCAGGTAGCATACCAACATGGATCGGAGAAAATCTTTCATCTTTAATAGTCCTTCGCTTGAGATCAAATTATTTTGAAGGTATTATTCCAGAACAATTGTCAAAACCTCCTCTCTTCAGATACTGGACTTTCTGTACAGAACAACCTATCAGGTTGCATTCTCATTCTTTTTGGTGATTTCAAAGCCATGGCAGTCACGAATCACAATGAAACACTTTCTGTTGTCTTGGATTTTGATTTTTCCTTTCTTTGTTGGGGAATTGACAATCTCGAACTTTGCGTTTTGGGGAATCTTTCTTCATAAGGGCAAAGGGCCTCCAAATAGAATACTCTAAGCTTTCTATCATTAGTCACAAGCATAGACTTATCAAACAATAAGCTTTCCTGTGACTTGCCTAAGGAACTGACCAAACTACAAGGGCTTCATTTTTTAAATCTTTCTAGCAACCTTCTCAATGGAAGGATACCAGAAAACATAGGTGACATGAAGCAGCTGGAATCACTGGATCTGTCAGAGAACAATTTGTTTGGTACCATTCCTTCAAGCATATCAACTTTGAACTTCTTGGCCTATTTGAATGTATCGCACAACAATTTGTCTGGAAAAATTCCATCAGGCACTCAACTTCAGTCTTTTGATCAATCGGCCTATAATTGGAATCATGGTCTCTGTGGATCGCCTCTTCAGAATTGTGCTAATGAGATGAATCCCCCGGCTGTATATGAGGAAGACAGGAAAGGAGATTGGGCAGAGATGTTATGGCTTTACATAGGTCTTGCAATGGGATTCATAATTGGCCTCTGGATGATCTTTGGTACCTTTATCATCAAGCAAACCATAAGAATTGCTTATTTCCAATCCATTGACAAAGTATATGACTGGATATATGTTAAGGTGGTTGTGCACTCTCGGAGGCTGAAATTGACTTTCTCAAGGAGGAACCAAGGTCAGGCCTGAGCTTTTACTCTTCTATTGTTTACATGTATTTAGTGTAGCATGATCTGATTTTTATGACTGCCCAGTAATTTAAAAACTAATATGATTGAACTGTTATCTTTAATAGTATAAGTCATTACACATACAGTAACAAAACCATTTTTTAAGACCATAAGATTTTTGTTTACTAGTTTTGCTAGGTAATTTCCACAAGCATGATACAACGGTTAAGTTGTGCTTAGTTCAAGAGGAATGGAGGAGTTAGACTTTTGACCAATACGTCGTCATTCATTTGCCTATATATCTTATTTTCTTAATTCAATCAAATGTAAGAAGCATCTGCCTAATTTCGTTCAATTGAAACATAGGCTAATGAAATGTTTATCACCCTTGACCAAATTATTTATGTTTTCATCTCTTCTGAAAACATATTTCGATTAAGATTGTTTGTTCAGATATGAGTTTAAAATTGTGTGGTTCAAATGATTATTGCTTATTAGGTTGTTGAGATTATGAATTTGTTGTTCTCAATTTTCAGGTCCAAGTAGCAAGGCAGGAGGTCAAGTAGTTTATATCAATAAAGTGATGTCAGTATATTACGCTGTTTTTATTATGATTCCCTGTTCATTCTGTATTTGAATCATGAGTTTGTTAGTTAGTTGAATTATTACTGCACTTGAAATCTTAAGTATAGAACATCATTATGTGTTGTTATTTGAAGATAGAAAAGTTTGTAATGTTTTATGAGGATATTAAAGTTGTCTATTGATATTCAAGCATCAGTTCCCGTGGTTGATATTATAATGCAATTGTGTTTTGGAGTTCACACTCTGTGGACATGCAGTCAGTTGTCAAATACCACATTGTTTTTCTGGGGTGCTCACACTTGATGTACTTGAAAGGCATGAAAGTTATGAGTTACTATGGAAAGATCTATTGACGGATCCATTGAATACATTAGATTTAATTGGGCATTTGGAGTCTTGGAGATATTATATTTTACACTTTTTGAAGAAAAGTCAGTTTTATTTGTGTAAATTAATTATTGTTGTCATTACGATTGAAAATTATTTTAATACTAATTATTATTCAGATATCTAGAGGAATGCAGCGTTGATTTGAATAAACCTCTCACACCTATGGGGCAGTTTTAAATTATTGACTTATTGTGCATGGTTGTCCCACGGCTCGAGCTCATTCCTAAGTTCAAGGGTGAAAGTCATGTTTCAGAAAAATCATCTTGCAATAAGAAGAATGAGAATGATGTGAACTAGGAAATGCCCCTTTGGTTGCTTTTTATAAAAAATCAAGATGATCACAAATTCACAATGCTTACTAATCATTACTGTATAAGTATAGTAAAACAGAACATGAAATCTCTTAATATATACCCCATTTTCATGAACCTGCTTCCCCAGAAAAATGAATCACCAAAAACTGAAACAAAAACACAAACTAAGGAATAAGCTAACTAGAGTGTATACCATGCATTTGCACTTGAAAAGGAGGTACCTATTATGATGTTAAGGCTAGTTCAGCTCATGCCAGATGAGACTCGTTGTAAAGAGCAGCTGGTGAGGTCTCATTTCCATGCTCCAACATTGCAGTAATTATTTCCATGGAAGGCCCTCATTAGATGCTTCAGAGATTCAATGCAAAGACTAATTGTACTGCATATTACAGAGTGATCATCAGGCTTGACACTTTTCAAATGAGGTTCTACTATTTGGCTCATCTTCTCGGTTTTTTCAAGATACTTTCATAGCATTTAACAAAAATCTATAATCTCTCAGATGATAATGTAAACAAATTGTCTGTTTATTTAAGCTACATGAAAATTGAAGATCAATAAGTAAATGAATGTTGGTTTCTGTCAGTAGTAATCAATGTTTTTACAGTCAATTTTGATGTCCATTATATAAAAGGTATGTTATCCAATCCAATGAGCATCCTCTATCTCTGCAATATGAAGGCCTTCCACTTAATAATTAACACCAGTAAAAGCATTCCAAAAGCAGATGTGTTGCCCTGGACATCCACATGTCGTCTTTCTATGGAATCCATAAACCCATGATAGGGTAATCCATTGGTGACAGAACCATTTATGTCTGGTTTCGAAACAATGGTTTTCCACCTCTCAAAATCAACCAACCAGATAGATACAATATATTTTTATCAACAGGAGTAAGTAAGCTCTTACTTTGTAATTTTGATGATCCTTGTATTCTTGGATGCCAAAGATGATGATATTGTGGATGCTGTATTATAGATGCTTAGGATTTCTGATCTTTGTTAAATTTCTTTTTCCCCTATGTTTTTTGCTGTTGGAATGCTTGTTATATTATTAGCATTGAATCATGGATGGTAAGTTGTGTAAATTGCTTTGTCTTTAGTTATGATCTTTAAGGGGTTTGTTAAAACGCCAAGCTGACTTCTAGTTTGTTAGTAATGCCCTTGAACTTTGTTTTATGCATATTATATGGCTGAGAAGTTTAGTGATTGGATGTGTAGTTTTTGAAGCTTTTGCAAGAGTGGCAATACTTGGTGATGGTTGCTTTTTCTTGTGGTGGTGCTTCCTTAATGTGTTCAGGGCTTAGTTTATGCTTGAACTGTAATCTTTTGTTGCTAAAATTCAGCCTATATATTACCCTGTTCAATATTAGTTAATTGTGTAGGTTTGCAGAATATATACTCCATCCTTAATTAGTTTATTAACTTGTTTTGTCTTGTTTTTAATGTAAATTCCAGGTCTTAATTAGTCGGGAATGGGTTAGTGCTTATAAGTTTATCTAGTTTGTTCTCGGGTTGTTTTGCTAATCCATGCTTTTTAATTTGTATATCCATATATAGTTCTAAAAGCTCTAAATCAGCAGGTGTAATGTTAGGGACAATTGTTTGAATAATTATAGGGAAATTGGTTTTGTGCAAATTTTAGTTTCTTGTTTATTATTATGTGTTGTTGTTCCCCATTAGTGGGTTCTTAAATGTAGTTTTACTCCACTGAGCATTAATTGAAATTACCCTTTTTATGGCTTAGTAGGTTAAACCTTTCATAACCATCATCCGTTAAAATTTAGCCCATCGCTATCTTACCACTCAAATTTTTTTACTGTTTTATTATATCCCTCATCCATTGTTAATGGGTTGGTTCACTTGTTTGGAAGCTAAAATTGTCATCTTTAGAAACTCTCACATATTAATGTGATATCCTAATTCAGCAGCAGCACCACTTTACACTTTTCGATTAGTTTTCATTGTTATCTTACCAGCAGAATTTCATGTTAGCATCAAATTGGTTTATGTTATTGTTGTGTTTCAGTCTCACAAATGTTGCATGTTTCTAGTTTTGTTGGCATTATTAGTAAGATTTCCTGTAATAGATCGAGTTTTGTTGGCACCTTCACTTTGAGTTGAGTTGCTAAATATCCTGTAATAGAGTTCGTTGATCTCAAGGTTTTGTGTCTAAGTTCAGCAGTTGGTAAGGACACTCATTTACTAGGTTTTTAGCTCAGTTTTTTGGATTAGTAACCTTTGGATTATTAATGAGCAATTAGGGTTAGTTTTTATCATTTTTTAGAATCTTTCAAAGTGGATTTACTATGTCTTCGGTGTGAGTTAGAATTGGGAGACACATCTAGGTAAGTAATCCACATAACTACTTGCTTATTTATTTATTTATTTGATTATTAATTTATTCATTTATTTACTTTGAAAATAACAGAATTATTTGGAGATCTCTTCAATTGGCATCTTCGTCCTGTTTGCTAGAGTTTTGGAGAATGCCTTTAAAAAGAACATTGAGAAATGTTATTGCCATGAACTTGGAGATATTCTCTGCTCCTTAGGAGTAAGTGTGATGAATCCATGATTCACCCTCGCTAAGATCCCCAGTCTCATTATTGATGCCGGGAAAGAAGGCCACCACATCGTGCTTAATCTTGTTCCAGAACGTATGGTGAAAGAACGAACAATAGAAAACCTTCTTGATCTCCCTTGCAGGGAAGGGCTTCTGCCTTCTAGTGTTAACCATACGCACTTCAAATCTTTGATATTTTTTTTATTTTCTTTATGCTGTGTGGGTAAACAATATTTCAAAAAGATCCTCTTTGCAAATGTAATGATTTAGTAATGTTCTAGTAATTTTGCATTTTCTACTTTTTAGGTTGGTCGATCAAGGAGATTTGGGCCATTTGGCCATCTTGGTTTGACTGTGAATTTGATCACACATGAAGACCACTTCAAGGTGTAAGCTGATCTGATAACCTTTCTCCTAATGATGCTCCTTTTTCTATTAAATTATTGGAGATGGATACCAGTGCAGATACCGGATTGCGAGAGCTTGGGACTAAGATAAAGCACATATCTCCACATATAGACCAGGAGATTTACTGCTAGTGAGCTTAATGATAGGATCCTTTGATGATATAATGTTCTTCAAGCTCTCAGCAAGACACACACTATCTCACACTACACTTCAACTGAACTCAAGAGAAACCAATTCAATATGATGATTCGTAATTGATGCACTTCATTGATTCAAAACACTCGAAAAATATAGAGTTACCGATAGTGAATGCCACTCAAGCATTTTCACATAATACATGCTAATACAACAAAGAAATACAAGTAAAGATTCAAAGTAAAGCTAATCCAAACAACATAAAAGACAATAACCAAACTAAGTGCATCACACTATTATTCAGTCTTCTAACAGACACCACACACATCAATTTGTCTCCAATCTCGATCGCTTTTCCAACATCCTCCCTTGATCGTGAAGAGTTCTTAGACCAAGTTGGCACCTGAAAAAGATCAAATTTCCGATAGCTTAATGCTTTGGTGAACACATCCGCTAAGTTGATCATTTGTACCACAATGGAGCACACAAATTTGTTCTTCTTTAACCAAATCTCTTATGAAATGATAACGTGTATCTATGTGCTTCGTTCGACCATGATGGATTGGATTTTTCGCTATAGAAATAGCAGAGATGTTGTCACAATATATCACTGATGATCCTGATTGCTTCTCAGATAGATCCTCCAACAACTCACTGTGACCAAACCGCTTCACAAGCCGCAGAAGATGAGAGCAATGTATTCTCGCCTGGTCCTGGAGAGGGGTCGCAATGGCCTGTTCTTTGAACTCCAAGCAATGATAGCGTAACCAAGACTCGAAAACACCATCCTCGTTGTACTTCTTCTATCATCTAGAGAATTCCCCCAGTCGCTGTCTGAGTGTCCGACCAGGCTTAAATCCTCACTTACTGTATAAAGTAAACCAAGATTTAGTGTTCCACATACATACCTCAGTATCCTTTTCAGGGCTCCAAAGTGATGTGTAGATGGAGAATTCATGAAACGAGACACAACAGACACTGCAAACATTAGGTCTGGGCGAGTGTGAGTTAAGTACAGAAGTCTACCAACAATGCTTCTATACTTAGTAGGACAAACACTCCCAGAATTATCTTGTGAGTGCAAATGCTCATTTAAATTTAGTGGAGAGGCCACTGGTTTGCAATTCATCATTCCTGATTTGATTAATAGATCCACTGCATACTTATGGTGAGACACAAATAGAGAGTCTTGAAGCTGAAACACCTCTAGCCCGAGAATGTACTTCAATTGACCAAGATCAGTCATTTCAAAAATTCTCATCATCTCCTCTTTGAAATCCTTTAACATCCTCTCAGATGACCCCATATAAACAATATCATCAACGTATAAACATAGCACCAAAATTTCAGTGTCTTGTTGCTTCTTGTACACTGTTGGTTCATTGAGGCTTCGAACAAATCCCATCTGAGTAAACTGAGAATCAATACGACTATACCAAGCTCTCGGAGCTTGGCATGAAGTCCATATAAAAGCCTTTCGAAGCTTATACACCTTGTCTTCTTCTCCTGAGATGATAAAACCATCAGGTTGATGAACATACACCTCTTCCTTTAATTCTCCGTTTAGAAATGCAGTCTTGACGTCGAGTTGATACAATCTCCATCTTCTTTGTATTCCTAGTGCCATGAAAAGACGAATGGTTTCCATTCGAGCTACTGAGAGAGAAGATTTTCATCAAAGTCTTCACCCTCTCGCTAGTCATAGCCCTTTGCCACAACTCTTGCTTTCATCTTTAATGAGTGTTCCATCTGGGTTTTGAATTTAGATTTGAACACCCATTTTTAAACCGATCGCCTTCTTCCCTTCAGGTAGAGTAATTAACTCCCATGTTTGGTTTTTAAGGATAGCTTCAATCTCCTCATTCAAAGCAGCAATCCACTCAGGATTTGCTTTTGCTTCATCGTAAGTTGATGGGTCTGCAGCTGTTAGAGCAAAAGAGCATGAAGAGTAAATTTCTGTGAGATTTCTGTACCTCGCCGGAGCTCGGCCGTTGTCGGTGGTGTTCGTTGAGTTTCGGAGATGAACTGCTTTGGAAGAGGATGAATCTCGCATCGTTGATCAGAAGCTTCTAACGGTTGAGATACAATTACATTCTCTTCATCCTTGTCGCGAGTGGCGACATAAAGCCCGAGGTTGCTCGAGTGGCCCAATCCCGCGTTTATTTTTCGAAAAAGCGTAGATTCCTCGCTGATGTGGGACGCGCTTTGAATCCGGATCAAACACCCGATAGGCCATCGAACCCTCGCGAGTATCCAATCGGGGACGCAAGGTGATGACTTGGCGTCGAACTTGGATCGTTGCTGTGAGTCAACGAGGCGATGTCCCATGCAACCGAAGACCCTGAAAAAATTCACTCTGGGTTGTGACCCAGTCAAAGCTTCAAATGGAGTTTGACTCTCAAGTGCCCGAGTCAACGATCGATTTGAGATGAAGACAGCAGTCGCCACTGCTTCTCCCCAGAACTCCGGTGGCATTCCGGCCTCCTGCAGCATAGTACGTGCCATCTCGGTGACGATCCCGATTTTTTTCTCCGCAACGCCCGTTTCTGTCAGGGCGATTTCGGAGCGGTGAGTTGATGGAGAATGCCATTGAGATTACAGAATTCCTTGAATTCCAAAGACATAATCTATACTCCCCTATCAGTCCGAAGAGCTTTCACTGGCAAGGAGTGCTGCTTCTCAACAAGAGATTTGAATGTTTTGAAGTGATAGAGTGCTTCTGATTTTAATTTTAGAAAATATGGCCAGCAATACCTGGAATAGTCGTCAGTTAAGAGCATAAAATAGAGGTTACCTCCAATGGTTGGGGTCTTCATTGGTCCTACAAGATCACCATGGACCAGTTCTAATGGAACTTTTGCACGAGTGGCCAAACCTTTCGGGAATTCTTTTCTGGTTTGTTTTCCCAGTGAGCAAGCTTCACATGGATCAATAATAGAGATGGGAGATAGCCCACGTACAATCTTCTTCTCATATAGATGCTTCAGTGTATTTGAGTTCACATGACCGTATCTCTTATGCCAGAGATTTGAGTCTTCTTCTTGTGCTGTATAGGCATAATTTACATCTTTAGCACCAAGAGGAAATAACCTGTGTTTTGTCATGCAAACCTGAGCCACAACATTCTTTGATTTTGTTTCACTGATGGAGCATAATCCTTTTGAAAAGTTTACATCATATCCAGAGTCCAACAGTTGTCCCACACTTAACAAGTTGTGTGTTAAGTTTGGCACTAACTGGACCTTTGTAAGAGTGATCTGCTTGCCCGAGTTTGTACCCAAAGGAATAGACCCAATTCCTTCAACCTGAAGAGCTTTCCCATCTCCAAGCCTTATAGTTTTGTTTTCAGTGAATTCAAGAGATTGAAACAAGGATTTTTCACCTGTCATATGGTTAGAACATCCGCTATCAATGAGCCACGTTCCACCATCTTCATTCACAGCATCATTATCTACGGCCATGAACACAACTCCTTCTTCATCTTTATCCTTGCATTCTTCTGTAACATTAACCTCCTTGTTTCTATACCAACATTGAGCCTTTACATGCCCAAATTTCTTGCAAATGAAGCATTGAACTCCTTTGTATTGTCTTGCATTGTTACTTGTACTCCCAGCTTCTGTAGTTGAGCGTCCTCCGGTTATATTTCTTCCCCGTCCTCTTGCTCTTCCTCGGAAGTAACCCCGGCCGCGTCCTCTTCCTCTGTTGCCATGATCTCCATAATGAGAGCTTTTGGCATACAGAGCTTTTTCTTCATCTGGTTCACTTGAAATATCAAGTATGGACTCATGGTTTCTCAATGATCCACTGAGATCATCAAGGCTCAACGTATTCAGGTTTTTGGCTTCAATAATTGAATGCACCACCTGTGAGAACCTTGGAGTAAGGCTTCTCACAATTTTGCTTACCACTGCCTTCTGTGGGAGTGTCTCACCCATCATTCGAATTTTATATACTACATCAAGGACTCTACTGATGTAGTCTTGGACTTTCTCTCCATTCTTCATCTTCAAAGCATCGAATTCTCTTTGGAGTGAGTGTAGTTGCACTGTGAGATTCTCAATATTTCCTTGAAACTCCTTTTTGATGATCTCCCAAGCATCCTTTGTCGTTTTGGCCTCAGTGATCCTGATAAGGATCCTTTTATCAAGTGCTTGTTGAATGAGGAAGAGAGCTTTTGCATCCTTCTTCATGCTTTCATTAATTCTATTCCCATCTCCTTCCTCACTGAACCCCTTTTCAACTAGGTTCCATAGATCTTTAGACCGGAACATGGTCTTCATCATCAAGCTCCAGAGGTTGTAGTTCTCACCATCGAAGAGTGGAACATTTGGATCTCTTGCTGAAGAAGAACTGGCCATCTCTGATACCAATGATAGGATCCTTTGATGATATAATGTTCTTCAAGCTCTCAGCAAGACACACACTATCTCACACTACACTTCAACTGAATTGAAGAGAAACCAATTCAATATGATGATTCAGAATTGATGCACATCATTGATTCAAAACACTGAAAAATATAGAGTTACTGATAGTGAATGCCAGTCAAGCATTTCACATAATACATGCTAATACAACAAAGAAATACAGTAAAGATTCAAAGTAAAGCTAATCCAAACAACATAAAGACAATAACCAAACTAAGTGCATCACACTATTATTCAGTCTTCTAAACAGCACCACACACATCAATTTGTCTCCAATTTCCTGATCAGTTTTCCAACACTTAATGATGATACCACCATGTGTGATCTTGAAGGCCTTGCATGCTGTAAATACAAGTTAACTAGGTAAGTGATGCAGAATGTTTGTTTGTTTGTTATTTAGTGTTATTGTTTGATGTCAGAACATATGCCCTTCATCAACATTTTAATTCTCTCTTGAGAGCAATTAAAATTTCAATGTCAATATGCTTATTGTGAGTTATTTTAAATAACATTTAGTTAGTTTAATTTGCATAGCTTTTCATGTTTCCAAATCAGCTTTATTATACTTTATTTGTGCCTTAGTTCTCCCTTTGAGTTTGTTTTCCAAGGATTTTCAAAATCACAGAAAAAGGCTAAACCAAATTTGAGATCACATGAATTGCAGATGTGTTAATTGCTTCATGACATTGGACAAGTGATTGCCACGTTTACTTCCAGGAAAATTTAGTACTAGTGATTAGTTTAAATTTTTTTTAACACAACTCATAATTTATTGCAGTTTTGGGATTAATTTTCTTAACACATTCAATTGAAAAGCTAACATATGGATCGGGAAGTTTGTACAGTTGGATTCTAATTCAAATCAACAAAGACAATGTTTGACCGCAGGAGAATGGAAAGATTTAAGCAAGTATCTTTCCTAAATTGTTTTTCAATTAGAGGGAGTATGGTTTATCAAAGTTGAAATTATCTCTTTTAATTTCATTTCTCTTTGGAAAAAACAGTGATATGATCAAGTCAGGAATGCAACCTTTTAGCTGTTTAATTATTTATTATTTCCCCTGTCAAGTACGTAATTTGATCATAGTTTTGCTCTGGTCATACTGTAGCTATGCATTTTTAGTTTAATTATCTCCAGCAATCTGCCAGCTGAAGATGGTTTTTCCTTGTAACTTTCTTATTTGCTGATGATATCAGTCTCTCTACTATGTAAATGACATTTATGGACGGTTTAATTTGACACCTTTGAACTGTTGATCTGTTCTATCTTCAACTGTCCTTTTGCATTGCATTTGATGGGGCATATGATTATATTAAATGAAGTATACCTTGCACCTCTTTTGGGCAACCCCTTGAATGTTGATTTAAGAATGGGTTCCTATGATGGTTTTTTTGTTACTTCCTAACATTTAAATTTTTAATATTTGTAAAGGTACAGTTCTTGTTTCTGGGGCTAACAATTGATTAGGTACAGCTTTAGTGTTATCTATGATCCATGAGTTTCATATGCTTTTTTTATTACCAGGTGGAATATTTAAATCACTGTTAGGTCTTGCTGTAGTTATTGATGACTTTTAATTCACCAGTAGAAATTCTAGTTTCATGTGTTTTGTATTGCAATTATAAAAAATTTGACTTAAACCTTTTATGGGTAGTTGATGATCCATATTTGAGTTGAAATGTGACTTATTAATTATCATCATGCATTTCCCTTAAATTTATTTTTATGCTTAAAATTTTGAGCTCTATTTGAATATGCAGAGATAGCTGGGGGCAAATCCCATGCATGTTTTGTTTATTAAATTGAGGAATTTTAGTGAATTGATAAAATTTTATGTAGGTATGTATATGTTCTGGCGGGTTATTAAACCAATTTTAATTATAACCAGTTTAAATTGGAGTACAGTAACATATGCCTGTTACTATTCCCGTATGTTATGCATAATGACTTGAAATAAAAATACAAAACGAGAGAGAAAATGATAGCCAAGAAATGTGGCTGTTTTTGGTTTAAC
Source organism: Dioscorea cayenensis subsp. rotundata (assembly GCF_009730915.1). Classification (NCBI taxonomy): domain Eukaryota; kingdom Viridiplantae; phylum Streptophyta; class Magnoliopsida; order Dioscoreales; family Dioscoreaceae; genus Dioscorea; species Dioscorea cayenensis. The sequence continues at coordinate 20,567,870 of NC_052472.1, forward strand.
TTGGATTGACTAATAGTTCGATCTATGATCCAATGTCTATGTTCCTGGTTATTATAGTTTGTTTTCCTTAATAAAGAGTTTAACAGTATGGTTATATGTGATAAATGAAAAGATCAATTGATAAAGAGTTTAATAGTGTTAATATATGCATTTGTTTGCTCAACCGATGTGGAACAGAAGAAGCTATAAATGAATTTGTATATCTCAATAGTTATAATAAATAAATTTATATCTTTTAAAACCTAAATTTTATAAACAAAATGAATATTGTTTCCTCAAAAATTGAACGTTGACCAAAAACTTCAGAGGCCCTGTCATTGTCAAGATGAAGTGCATTATTCAAATTATGAGATGCAAATAAAAAGGCCAATAGTTTTTTTCTTTTTTTTAACAAAGAAATTGGTGTAGCCCTATATTAAAGTGTTGTTAAAGGATATGCAGGTACGGTGATGCATTATTTATGGTGATTTATAGACACTTGGTAATTTATTAACCCATCCATACATCACATGAGAAAATACCAATGGACCCAGATTCGACCCAGAACCTTGACCATCATCACTATTGGTAACAACACCATTGGGTTACTAGTGGCTTGTTGGGTGATTAGTATTATCATATGGTACATTATTATTATTATTATTATTATTATTTTCTTTTTTGACAATAAGCAACAAGCGCTCTTAACTTAAAGGTCTGTCAAGGGACAAGCGGATACAAAACTGCACTACTTACAGTGGGACTATTGACCCCTAGTGATTTATTAAGTTGGTCAGATCGATGTCATATATATAGGCCAATGAAAGTCTGTAATATGCACGTCTAAAAAATTTGCAAGAATCTTACTAAGTTAATAAGTCCATTTTACTATGCAACTAGGGAAGGGAGGGAACCTCCACCTGAAAGCCATTTAAACTGTGAATAGTACTTGTATTAGGAAACATTTGATAAACAATACCAAGAGCGAAGTTTTGACCCTGTATTTTTCCATTCATTGCCATGTGACAATCCAAGTTAAGCAGTGGTTGTCTACATGATACAAATTCAATAGTATTTATGATTTTCTTTAGTTATTTTATTCCGATGAAATATATATCTTTAAAATAACACAATGGCATTTAACTTTCCCTATCTCTTTTGGATAAAGCGAATCAGCAAAGTGTTACTAAAAAAAATATATCAACAAAGTGGCTACCGGCCGCATTTTAACTTTTTTTTTTCTTATTGCCTTTGCTTAGAAAGAATGATTAACTTATCCAAAAAAGATGTATCAATAAAGTGTTATTAAATATATATCTATAAAATAAGACAATGGCATTCCACTTTCTCTATTGCTTTTGGATATAGAGAATCAACACAGTGTTATTAAAAATAAATAAACAAATAAATAATCAACAAAGTGACTACTAGTGGCATTTAAACTTTTTTCAGTGCTTTTGCAAATAAAGAATCAATAGTGACTACCAATTCAAATATGTGTATCGGGATCTACTAGGATTTTTTTTTTTTTACAAAAACAATAAGCGCTATATACATCAGGAGCGTATGCACATACTGAAAATTAATCGTCCAATCCACATACCCTCAATCGGGGATAAAAGGGTTAGGCTACCAACTTGCAATCACAACAGGCGACCCGTTACCATTATTGTTTCTAATAAGTCTTGAGTTTGAGACTTTTTGAATGTCTCACCCTCATTTTTCGCAATAAGGTCAAGTACCACTATGCTATGAATCCTTTGGTTACTTGGCATGTTTGCGTGGAGGAGCTTTATTCTATTGTTTCATAAAAAAAATTGCTTTTATTTATTGGCAATCATAATAGCTACCATCTGGCCATAATTTATTCAAAATTTATATATATATAATAAAATTTACTTGGAAAAATAATAATTATTTTAATACTATTTTAATTAATTTATTTATTTGGAACTTTTTTTTTTTTAAATAATAGACGACAAACGCCTTTTTTTATGAATGGAAAGCAGATGCTAAAGCAAGATCGAAACCCGGATGTACGATAGATATGTACAACGAGAAAATAATATAGGAATCCGGGTGAGCGATGTATGAGCAGATGCAGGAGCAGATCTTGTTGGGGAGAGATTTGAACATATGACCTCCCCCTTACACTTTGATGTCATACCATTGGGCTATCCAATGGTTGACTATTTGGAACTTTTTGAGTGAAAATTTGTTTATTGGAATGCCTTTGCCCCGATTAATTTAGAATTGAATTAGACAGTGGCATGCAAAATTGAAGTTATTGCTAATTTTTATCCCAAAATTAAAAAAATATATATTTTTTGACTTTTTAAAAATATATAATACTGTTTGTTAACTCATTAATTTTATAAATGTATTTATTTTATGACAAATGATCAAAATATGCCCGTTCATGTAGCTTAAGTATGAAAGTAACTATATATATATATATATATTGTTATAAAATTAAGTAGCAAAAATACCCAAAAGTGGTGATGAGAAATGGGCAACTATTCACTTCATTTTTCGTGTATAGATGAATAAACTATATGCATTAGAAAAAAAAAAGTACATCAAGGAGAAATAAGCATGTAACAAAAATTTAAAAGTTTAAGGAAATAAATTTTTTTGGGGGTTTTTTTTTGAAAAGGTGGATGAACCACATTCATTAAGAAAAAAAAGGAACCAATACAAAAGGTGGATAAAGACAGAGCCGAGGCTCTACAAAAGAAGAAATCACAAGGAGTGGTGAACAGAGACTAAAACAACAGAGATACAACAGAAGAGAAAACGACGAGAACAACCCTACAGGAAAAGGATCCAAGAGGGGTACAAATATCCGGAAGACTAGATCTCGCCTGAACGGGGCCTCATGCTCCGCATCATTGGTAGTTACAAACTCGAGACTTCGCTTAACCTTTGCCAACGGTTCCTCAATCTTCGCCCTCTTAGCTTCTGGAGCTGCAGAAAATCACAAGAGAACCATATGCTCAATTTTAAGAATAAGAGCAACAGTCGAAAGACAATTAGCAGTAAAAATGCGTGCATTTCTTTCAAGACAAATATTCCAACTGATGGCCTTCACAAGCAAATCCCAGAAAGGAAGCAGAGGTTTAGGAAAGAAGCGTCGCCAATCACCCCATAAGTCGAGGAGAGACCTAGGAGTGCGGTGGATACCTAATAAATTAGCGAAGAAGGTCCAAATATGAGTAGCCAAAGGGCAGTGTAGCAAAAGATGCTTAGTAGTCTCAACAACCGCATGGCACAGAACACAAGTAGTCGTAGGCAAAACATTGCATCTACGCAAGGCAAGGTTGTCTACAGTCAGGATTTTATTATCCCACGCTAGCCAGTTGAAGAGATTAATTTTTTTTGGCCAATCTCCTTTAAGGATGACATTGGTCTTATGGCAACGAACACCTCTATCATTCAAGAAGTTATAAAGGGTTTTGACTGAGAACCTTCCCTTTAAAGTTAGTTTCCAGCGCCTTTCATCAATCCTAGAAGAGGGTTGAGAATGGAGAGTGTTGAGTACGGTGCTCACAGTAGACAAGTTATAAACAGTGGGATTAGGCCCTCTGTTCATAAAATTTACAATAGTTTCTTCCTTAGACTGAGCTAAAAGGAAGAAGTGAGGACAAATGTCAGCAAGTGCACATCCTTCGACCCAGTTGTCAAGCCAAAACAGAGTGGAGGACCCGTTTTTGACAATAGAGATAGAATTTTTTTTTAAATGCCGGTAGCGTGTGCAAGATACCATTCAAGAAGAAAGATCTATGTCTATATTGCTTGTGGTGTAAGTTCCATGTGGGGGTACTTTTAAAGTAATTTTTCGCAAATGATATCCTCCCCACACCAATGACTCTCGGAGCTGATCTTCCACCACCATTTTCCCAGGAGGGCGTTGTTAAAAGTTTGAAGGTTCAAAATCCCCCAACCACCTTGCTTAGGTGATATGCATAGCCTTGCCCAGTTAACCAGTCTGATTTTGCTATGTTGGATATCTGGTCCAGACCACAGAAAATCCCTTCTAATCTTGTCGATGCTCTTGATCACCCAAACTGGAAGCTTAAAAATAGACATCCAGTAGGTGGGGATAGCAGTTAGAACAAAGTTCACCAAAGTTAGCTGACTACCCATGGAAAGTAATCTCGATTTCCAGGAAGCAAGTCTAGAATGGATTTTGCTTAAAAGAATGTCCCAATCTTGTCTACGTGGTCATCTCCCAGAGATAGGAATCCCAAGATAAGTAAATGGAAGGGAGCCAGGGTTGCAGTGAATTGTTCTAGTAAGAGCAATATGGGGTTCGAGGTTTCTTTGGGTGGCAATTAAACAAGTTTTCTCAGAGTTAACTTTCAAGCCCAATAAACCTTCAAAAATGTAGAGAATGAGCTTGATGATACGAAGGTCCTCTCCCCCACCAGATGTAAGAATGAGTAGATCATCAGCATACTGCAAGTGGCACATTTTAATTCCAGTATCCCTAAGTGGCACGCCATGTAGTATACCAGAGTTTAGAGCATTGTTAAACATGGAGCTGAGAACATCAATTGCGAGGACAAAAAGAAGAGGGGATAAAGGGTCCCCTTGCCGAAATCCTCTGCGATATCGGACATAACCTCTTTGAACACCATTAATCAGAAATTTCACCTTGGAAGAGGTGAAATAGAATTTATCCAACCAATCCACTTATCGCTAAAGCCTCTAGCTTTTAAGAGCTCAAACATGAAATTCCAATCTACAGTATCAAAGGCCTTGGCAAAGTCAACTTTTAGAATCAATACCGGGAGGAGATTTTTTTGCATGTAGAAGATAAGTTCTTGAGCAGAAACAATGTTATCAATGATGCACCTGTCCTTGATAAAAGAGGATTGAGTTGAGTCAACCAACGAATCAGTCTTGAGCCTAAGTCTATTGGCTAAAATCTTGGAGATAATCTTGAGGGAAGAGTTGATCAAGCTGATCGGGCGATAATGTGAGGGATCTTCAGGGGCATGGCTTTTTGGTAAAAGGGTGATGTTGGCCCAATTGATTCTTTCAAGATTGGCTCTATCCCAGTAAAAGTCATCACAGAGTTTAAAGATATCCAATTTGAATATGTCCCAATACTTTTGAAAGAAAAAGATTGGGATGCCATCCATTCCAGGGGCTTTGTCAGCTTTCATGTCAAAAACCGCCTTACGAATTTCCTCGTGGGAGAAGGGGGCATCAAGGGAGGTGAGATCATGAAGTAGTTTTGACCTAAGAAGAGTCTGCCAGTTAATCCTAATTCAAAAATCTTGGGTAGTACCACAGAGGTTTTGATAAATGGATGTGAAAGCATTTCCAATCTGCGTGATGTCTTCTACCCTATTGTTTTCTTGGATGATCCAAGGAATAAAGTTTCTGTTCTTATGTCCATTCGCAATAGAATGGAAGTAGCTAGTATTTTCATCTCCTTCTTTGAGCCAATTCACCCTAGCCCTTTGCTTCCAATAGATCTCCTCCTGATGAAGGATTTGGGACAATTCAGTTCTTAAGGAGACCTCAATGGTTAGTTCATTCTCAGAGAGAGCACGGGATTCCTTAGTAGTATCTAGGGCTTCGATATCATGCATCAGCGCAAGTTTCTTGAGTTTAATAGAATCAAACTCAAATTTAGCCCATTGCTTGACATGCATGCGGATACTAGCTAACTTTTTAGCTACGATAAAAGCCCCACAACCCTGGAACGAGTTTAGGTTCCACCAATCCTTGATAAGGTCAGTGAAACAATCAACCGTACACCAAGCCCATTTAAAGTGAAAGGGACGAGGAATAACAGGGTGAGTGGCAGCTTTAAGTCGAATGGGCATATGATCAGAGCCTAATCGGGGAAGGCAATTCTAAAAGGTCTTAGGGAACAGAGATAACCATTCATAGTTGATAAGGAAATGGTCAAGCTTGACCCAAATGGGTTTCGCTTGTCCATTAGTCCAAGTAAAATGCTTGCCAAAGGAGGGAGGCTCAATTAACTAGAGATCAGAAATAAATTGTTGGGCAAGTCTAATATCTCCCAGGTTGGGGGAACCATGTAATTTATCCGAAGGGGAGAAGATGGAGTTAAAATCTCCACAAATATTCCAGGGCACTCTTCCCTCAGGTTGGCAAGTTCTAAGCTCATTCCAAAAATCAGATTTAAAATGTCGTGCGTTGGGTCCATAGATAGTGGTACAGACCCATCTAACATTATTAGATCTAGAGATGAATTCAACTGAAAGGCAAAACGTGCCCTGAAAAATCATGTGTCCCTCCAATACACTTGTGTTCCAACCAATGATCATGCCTCCAGCAGACCCTAAGGCAGGGGTGAAGGTGAAATGATCAAGTCGGGATCCACCAATCGAACGCCAGATGGTAGGATCAACCGAGTTTAGTTTAGATTTCTGAATACAACAGATATCTGCATGGTGTAAATGGAAAAAATCTTTGACTAGGAATCGCTTGGACGGTGATCCCAGCCCCCGGACATTCCAAGTAATTATATTCATGGGCAAACTAAATTGATCATGAAGCGGAACCTACCCAAGAGGTCCCCGCTTCTGTTCTCGAAGGAGCAGTTCTAGTGGATTCAAGCATGCGAATATGTCTAAAACAGTCCTCTCTATGATGCAATGAATCAAAAGTGATGCCACAAGCAGTACAATAATTATTTAATTGTAAATCATTCTAGGTATTAATAAGAAGGGGGTAGTCGAGGTATCTTCTGGTGTCATGCTTCTATTCCCCTTCTTTTAACTGATCGTGGAGGTTGTGGAATGAAGCCAGCTTCCTCATTCCATCTTGATGATGGTTTTTTCTATCGTTCACTTCTCCTGGTGCCCTAAACTAGGTCATCTGAATGACCTGTATGGAGTAAGCGCCTGATTTTCTCCTCAAAGTAAGATTCAGAATCATCTAATTCTTGGCTACCTAGACTGTCTCCATCATGGCCAGAACCATCGGATATCTGGGTATTAGACTCAGGAAGAGTGTCATCAGTGTGTTTATCTTCATTCCAAATTTCCAGGTTGTCATTTGGTGCCTCTTGCTCACCAAGAGTAGAGCCGGCGGTGATGGCATTGGAGAATTGCGTGGGGACAAGAAACCAAATACCATTAAGGAAAACCCAATTAAAATTAGGAGGAAGATTGATGCTTGTAGGTTGTTTAGAGGGGTTGCAGAAATCCTCAATAATTTTGGTGCAATCAGTGCTCTGGTGAGGCTGCAACCGGGGCTCTTGATCAGTGGGTTTGGTGGACAAACTCGAGACAAGGCCCAAGCTATTTGTCTCCAAAGTTTGGGCCAAATCTGGATTAGAAGGGCCCAATGAAATCATTCCATCAGAAGTCACGTGGCCCAAACCGGTTAAGCTCTCAGGATCAGTGATCATCCGTCGGGCCTTGTTAGATGTGCTTCTCAAGACCTTGGGAGCATCGATCACCGGACGGGTCGTCGAGGCCTGTTGCTGAATTCTCCACTCCTGTGAGCCACGATCACAAGCATCCCTTCTCCTTGTTTGGTCTTGGACAATAGCTTAAGACGTGACTGAGGCCGTGGCTTGAGATCCAATAGTTTCTTTTCCTTTAAGTTCACAGTTAATCTTACCTGAAGCTCTTGCAGGGGATTCTCAGCATGTGGAACAACATCAGATGACCTTTCAGATTGATAAACATATTTCTCTAGGTCGTGATGAAAAACGGGGAAGGGGAGACGGTTGTCGGTGATGAGAACAACGAACTTTCTCATCCCGAAGCTCAAGAACAGCTCATGAGGAAGGACCACCCGATGCCTGCAATGAACTAAAACCGAAAGGAAAACTTTGTGAGGTTTACTGGGTTTAGGGATCGACACCAACTCGCCAATAGGTCGTAGGATGTCGACTAGCACCGACCATGTCCAAGCATGGAGGGGAAGGTTCCATATGAGTAGAGCTTGAGCGTGACCCGATACTGATCCAATCGATCCGATATCTACCGATCAGGGTGAGATCGAGAGGACACAAGGGCCCATTTTGGAGGGAAGGCTTAAATCTCCAATCTTGCTGGCTTTGATTGCTTCTTCTTCGTTGTTCAATGTGGCCAGATAGGAATTCCCTCTGAATTCATAGACTCCATCAACTCGGGGAGTGTTCAAAGCTCCCGGAAGGAATTCAAGGAGGATGTCCTCATAGGTCTGGCCGGAGATGACGTCTAGAACAATGATCTTGGATAGTTCTTTGCGAAGTTTTAAGGTTTCTTGCGTCAGGGAGACTGAGAGATAGGATCTCTGTGTTAGAATTAATCTTTTTATTGCATTTAGGACCCTATGTTATTTATATATTACGTTTAGGCATTGTTGCCTTTATGCATTTAATTTTGCAGTTATGACCCTCCTTGTTTTATAAATTGCATTTATATTTAAAATTATGTTAGGATTATGTTTAGATAAATTTGTTAGTTTGAATCTGTTTAGTTTCTTGGTGGCTAAGTAACTTAGTTTGAATTCAGTTATCAATATCAATATAAAATATAGAAAGGTGGGGAGTTTTGGTTGACCGCGTCAAAATTATCTCATCTTCTTTAAGTGTCCTTTGTGTGTTTTTCTCTGATTTTTCTAACACTCTGCCAGGGCAGACGAGCAGATAGAGATATTATCTTTGGCCTTTGGACGAGCCCGACGGCATCACGGTGGAGATGGCAGTTCCACTCTACAGTTTGCAACCATGTGCCCTGCTCCACCACAACGTTTGCACGTAAGGAGGTGTTGACATTCTTCCGTTTTATGAGTTGAGCGGAGACAATGAGTGCAGCTCGGAGGTGATCGTGGGCGTTTGTTTCCCATTACCGGGAGAAAGCCTTGTGGTGGGGGAATGGAAGTTCTCTGGTGATGTCCACGACGAGGTCTGGCAGTTTCCCACCCTTCTGAGCTATCTGGGATAGAGTTTCCCAAGGTTTTAGGATTCAGTTTCTCCTCCATATGGGGGATTGGAGGGCTTACAACTTGGGTAAAAGAGGTGCCCGACCTGACGAGATTACTCGGAGTAGGTTGGCGATCTGGTTTGTGGGAACGGTAGGGACCGGAATGAGGATTTCTGGTGGGGTGCTTACGAGACCAGCCTCCCCTGCTACTCGACGCTCTTTCTTTCCTGTTGCCGCCGCGCGAGCTTCTGAGAAGATCATCATGAAGTGAATCGCCGCCCATCGTCACTGTCGCCGCTCTTCAACCTAGTGGTGCTTTTCATTCTTTATTTACCAATCTTTTTTGGGGTTTTGGAAAGAGTCTTGATTCATAGGCATCCATTAAATAATATTTCATAACATATATTTATTTGGGAAATTCAAAATTTGAAGGGTCACTCATGTCTTTAATTTTTTAATTTAATATGCACTTGCTCCCATCACAAATGGCATACAAAAACAAAATTGTATGGAGTGATTTGTGTAATAAGTTTTTTATGTTTGAGTCCAGTCAACAAATCACTCCAACTTATCCGATTTTACTAACCAAACACGTCTTTAAACATGTGAAACATGGTTTCTCTTTTTGTAGTGCTTAACTTGACCCAAAATATTACCTTTTTGAATCAAAATAATAAATAAGTACTCCACAAATGAAAACACGCATAAGAATATGAAACAATTATTTTTTTATAAAAAGACCAATAACTCCTTGTGTTGTATTTCATGTGATTCAAAAAAACAGTTTCATTTTTTTTTTACTGCTACAATCAAACTTAATATTTGAAATCCACAAGCTATCTTTTTTAAAAAAAAAAAAATTGAAATATAATAATTTTTATATAAATTATTTATCTTTTGCTTCTCTTCCATTATAACTCTTTAAATATCCTAAATTTGGAGTATTTGTAAATTAGTGTGTATACCAAAAAAAACTTACCATCATAAGAATGAATTTATAGCTAAATCAATACAGTTTGTCTAGATAAACACAAATCATGTTTGTGGTTTATAATGGAGTTGTCAAACTTAGTCCTGTTGTAGGCAGATGAGTGACATTATGGGCAGGAGAGATGATCTCGTCTAACCTCTTTCAAGCTTGCTTGTTCGTGACTGAATGAGTCTTCGGACTAAGTGAGGTTGTCAAAATAATAATAATAATAATAATAATAATAATAATAATAATAATAATAATAATAAGGTTAAGAGAGTAATTTTGCATGAATTAGAATGTGGGAAACTTCCCCAAGGACCTCGCTGTCATTTTGCTCTTGCTTAAATCTGGTTTATATAATGCATGCATTTCTTCTATCCCATTCATACACTTCTCCATAGACATTTGTGAGA